>NC_072401.2:162280681-162583712 GCF_028858775.2 Pan troglodytes | reverse complement strand
TTACAAGAAAAATATTATTCAAATATTAAATTCAGTAAATAGGACACATGAAATAAAATGATAAGTACTAATAATATGGAAATTTAATAATATAATTTAAATTCATGCATTAATAGATAAGGAAAGTAGATTTTACATAGTCACAAGTTCTTAAATGCAGTGACTGCATTTAAAACACTTAAAAAAGGAGGTAGAGAGGTTTTTCAAGATAGAAAAATACTGAGCAAGTATCAGACAAAATAATTCTGAGGTTGCAACTGTATTGCATTAAAAATATAAGTAAACGTAATCACGTTAACAAATATGGAGTTTGATATAAGAATAGATCTCATATGGCTAAAGAAAAAGACAACTGTCAATAGAAGACAGTAGATTGAGTACATATGCAGCATAATGAGATCAAGATAAGGCAAAAACACTGTTTTAACTAGCCTAAAATGCATCTGCAAGAGATCCTAATAAGCTCATTTTAACTTGAGACCTCAGTACTGAAAATGCATTTATTTTTTGTTCTGTCAAAACAGTAGGTTTTTACCTATATAAATCAAACATATACTTTGGATAAAGGGTTTTTTGAAAAAAAATTCTTATTTCTTATAAACAGTGACATTTTAGAAATACCTATTCAATAAATATTTTAATATTTTGATTTCTACTTTGTATACGTCTAGGATATCCAATTTTTAAATTCATATGGTGATTAATCTGTGGTGAGAAAAACATAGTTACTAAAGTTAGATCTGAGTTTGAACCCTGTATTTAATGAAGAATAACAAATGTGTTCAATCTTAGTCTCACATTCCACGTTGCATTAGTTGTAAAATAAAGATAATCGAATTTACTTTATAGTAACATTATATGCAGATTACCTAATTCCAGTTTGGGTACATATTAGGGATTTAATAAATATTTTTCTGCAAGGTAATAAAGGCTTTAACTTCAGGAGATTATAAAGTTTCAAATTTTAGATAAATTAATTGCTAACATGAATGGGATACTATGGCAACTGAATGTCCAGCTTTCTGTGATAGCATGTTAGTGTATAGTTTTAACAAAATATCTGCCCTGTAATTAGACAAGATGGCAATGTGGCAAATAAAAAAGACACTCTACACTAGGAATATAATGATTAATCAGAATACATTTGCATATATTTGGTATTTAAATGGAATTAAGTTCCTCGTAAACTTTACATCTATATACGCATGCTGATGGTCTCTTTCAAACAGTGAACTATTAAAAACCATTGGCAATAATGGTATTTTATAAAAAGAATCACATTGATATATTATTTTACATTTGATATACAATGTGTAAAGAAATCTGACTTTTCACCAAATTTAAACAATGGATTTACTGAAAGTTTTATTTGTCTTGGTAAAATTATTGAAGAATTGAAGATGTGCCCCCAAAAGAAGCAAGGGATGCCATATAGCACCCTGAAGAGCAATTTAATTTACAGTAGACGAAGTTAAGAATCGCCAAATATTCCATTTGGGGTAACTTAAAACACAACATAGCATTACCTAATAACCTGACAGAGTTGCTTAGACAAGTCATATTTATTTTACTATCTCATTTTTTATGGTATAATATAAGATATCATCACTAAGCTTTATTAAAAGAGTGTTGTTGATAATTTGAAAAATGCACACATTTGGAAGATCCTGAATAGTAGACCTATGCTTAGAGTATACAGCATAACTAAATACCCTATACAGAGTTAAAGATTACAGGAAAATTAACAAGGCATTTAGAATTTGAAATTAATTAAATCATGTTTAATAATAAAGGGTTAGATAGATGGTGTCTCATGTACTATTTACGAACAACATCTTGTTGGAAGAGAGATCTAAATTACATTTTGGCTCTGGAATTATTTAGTATTTTATATCTATTAGCATTTATTTTGGAAGTGCATGACAGCCTGCTGTTAAAGCAATACTGTAAGTAAAGTGTATTTAATGAACTCTTAATGACTTTTTTCCTTTACATTTAATGGTGTATAGTTTTGCCAAGATTACAATAATTTCTTTCCTAATGGGCATTCAATATTTCTACTAAAACTTAATTATTTATTAACTGACATTTTTTGTGAGCATTGATTCTTGAATTCTGTTTTACATTTACATTTCCTCGTGAGTAAAAACATTAGTGGTGTACTAGTCAGGTTCTCTAGAGGGACAGAGCTAATAGGACAGATATGTATATGAAGGAGAGTTTATTGAGAAGTATTGACTCACACAATCACAAGATGAAGTCCCACAGTTGGCCGTCTGCAATCTAAGGAGGAAGGAATCCAGTCCAAGTCCCCACATCTCAAAAGTAGGAAAGCCAAAAAAAAAAAATGTAGTCTTTAGTCTGTGGCTAAAGGTCCAAGAGCCCCTGGCAAACCACTGGTGTAGGTCCAAGAGTCCAAAAGCTGAAGAACTTGGAGTCTGATGTTTGAGGACAGGAACATCCAGCACGAGAGAAAGATGGAGGCCAGAAGACTCAGCCAGTCTGCTCTTTCCACCTTCTTTTGCCTGCTTTATTCTAGCCGTGCTGGCAGCTGATTAGATGGTGTCCACCCAGATTGAGTGTGGGTCTGCTTCTCCCAGTCCTCTGACTTAAATGTTAATCTCCTTGGGCAACACCCTCACAGGTACACCTAGGAACAATATTTTCATTCTTCAATCTAATGAAGTTGGCACTCAATATTAACAATCACAAGTGGCGAATTTTGTGATTATGCAATATGATTTAAAATTTTTATCTATTAGAATCCCAGAAATAACTCTCAGATAATTTTCACAATCATTTAGTTTCTGTTCCTTTACATGCATTTCTAGGAAGAAATGCCTTGTGGTTGCAGTTATAAGGGAAAGTAAATATGATCATCTCTTTGTATGTGTGTAGTATGTGTGTGTGTACCCTTTGTAGAATACTCACTGAATGTATAAAAGCTTTTCTATTTCTTGTACCTATGGTTAGAGTTTTTCAAGAAAAAAATTCTACCTCTTATGTTTGCATAGAATTTCTAGACTACTTGTACTTAAATAAAAGTAAGTATAGTCTATTGTGTCTGTCTTTGACTAGTAAGAATCAAATCATGATGAGGAGAGCAAGAGTTCAGATCAGAGGAAGAAACTGCTTTGCACGCTATTTATGTATTCAAGTTGCACTTTTTCATCATATAATAATGGAAACAAACATAACTTTTAAAGAAAACATATAATCTCTAGGAAGTCTTAGTGATACACCACAATACTGGAATAGTGCCTAAACACAAAGCCAAATTTTTTATTACGTGAAGGTAAATCGAGAATGTATTCTCTCAGTGTTCCTGACATGGAAAATTTGAATGCATGGGTAAGTTCATATTCGAGAGTGAAGAACATATAATAATTGCACAAAAAGGTTTTATTTCACAAAAACCTATAACTTGATCTACATTAGCAATATTTCTCTTGTTGGTTTAATTAAACAATCATTTACTATTTTGCAGAAATCTATTTAATCAAACATTAACTCCACTTAGATCACAGCAAATGAGACAATCTCAAATCATGAACTCATGTGAGCAGTACAATTGACCAAATTACAACTCTAACTAGAAATCACTAATTATTTAACCCAAATCATAAGAATACTTTCAAAGTCGTTGGTTCATTTCTCATTAGTTGGACCACGCTGAGAGTCCTGATTTGATTACAATTCAAACCTATGATTAAAATTTACCTGTTTCTGGGTGTAAATTTGGAAGTGAGAATGAATAAAATAAAATTATTAAACACATATAGTACATTTACTTTATCTTCCTTTTAAAAGTTTGATAGAAATAAAATGCAAGTTTTTTTATGGTTGACTTTTTCTGGGAACTTGATGATTTTTGTATATTTTAAACTATCATCACACTTCAAATTAAATCCTGAAATCTATGCTCCTCTAGTCTGAATATGATTCATGGAGAGCCAGGTGGTAACCACAGGAAACCAGCACTTAAGTTAGGTTTAAGATAGTAAGAAAAGGAAACAATTTTCAACTTTAATATCAGCTTAGTATTCTATGGAACTAGCCAAGAAACTGATAGCAGAAGGCTGACATAATCATGCCATCTACTCAGTTGCTCATCAGTTCAACCACTTCTTAACATACTCAACAGTACTTTTGCATCTGCTCTCTTGAGTTTTATAATACTATTAATTTGAAACATGACACGTATAGTTATTCAACCCAGGGTTTAGCAGAGTGTGAGAAGTTCCAAATGTTGGTTCAAGTTAATTAAAATATGAAGTTGAAAGGCAAGTTTGCGTTATTCAACAATTGGTTATGAGCTTTATAAATTCAAACCTAACCTGGAGAATGCAGAAGAAGCCCAGATTTAACTAGTCACCCCTTCCTAGGTAAACAGAATATTAAAATTGTCACTCACTCCTCTCTCTTAATCCAACTTTGATTAAGGATGTACAATGAAGTGCCTTCTGAGAACTGTAGCCCTAATTAGTACACTAAAAAGCCTCTGACTTTTTAAAAGTCATTATATACATGCAAAATATAAAAGTATTTTTCTTAGTCATATATATGTGGCAGTTTAAGCCTGGTATCTCAAAAATATTTTAGGTACTTAAATTTAATTGAATCATAAAGAAACATGAATAAACTTAAGTTGTTAATGTATATGATGGAGATCACAAATGTGATGTGGTACAAACTTTGCTGAAACGGTGAAATAGTAGACATTATATATAATGTCTTATGTATGTGTATGTATACTTATATAATGTCATATAAATATATACACACATATATGTGTGTGAATGTGTGTACATATGTATAGGATCATGAGGGCAGTTTTCCTGTTCTCGTGATGGTGAGTGAGTTCTCACGAGATCTGATGGTTCAAAAGTATGTTCCCCTGGCTCTGTCTCTCCTGCCACCATGTAAGGCCTGCCTTGCTTCTCCTTTGCCCACTACGTGATTGTGAGCTTCCTGAGGCCTCCCCAGCCATGCGGAACTGTGAGTTAATTAAACTTCTTTTCTTTATAAATTACCCAGTCTCAGGTGGTTCTTTATAGCAGTGTGAAAATGGACTAATAAACTATGCATAGGACGGAGTGCAACGGTGCGGTCTCAGCTCACAGCAACCACTGACTCCTGGGTTCAAGCGATTCTCCTGCCTCAGCCTCCCGAGCAGCTGGGATTACAGGCACCCACCACCATGCCTGGCTAATTTTTGTATTTTTAGTAGAGACGGGGTTTCACCATGTTGGCCAGGCTGGTTGCGAACTCCTGCCAGGTGATACACCCACCTCAGCCTCCCAAAGTGCTGGGATTACAGTTGTCAGCCACCACTCCCGGACTAGGCTAGTTCTTTAATCAAGCAGTTGCACACCTACATATATGTTCAAGAGAATTTGTTACCTATGACTACAAAATAATTATAGCAGTGTGTTTATAATAGCTTTATTAGGTAAATATTAGAAGTAATTCAAGCATTAGTAAACGAGAGAAGAGAAAAATAATTTGAGCTATATTTTTATTGTAGAATGATAGATCACAGTAATAATCATAAAGAACCAGCAACTGATGAATCAACAACATGGGAGAATTTCACAACTACTGTGTTTAACAAAAATACACCAGGCACAAAAGAGTGTATATTGCATAATTACACACATGAATTTCAAGAATGGACAAAACCAATCAATCGTGATAGATGTTATATTGTTTCTATTCTGAGAATTTTACTTACTGGAAGGAAGCATAAGCATGCCTTTGGGGTGCTTATAATTTTCTGTAACTTGCTCTGGGTGGTAATTTCATGGGTTTATACGTATGTCAAAATTCAAAGATTCACTTAAAAATACAGCTTTTAAAAAATAGTTTACTACACCTATGCATTTCTTTCTTTTGAAGAAAAGTAAAAATATAAGAGAAAATTCAAATGACACAGGTTCTGTAGAATGACACAGATCTATAAGCTTTTAGGTAGACCATAAAATTTAATGTAATATATTTAAACAGAAGAAGAATGGATATGTTTAATATTTACCTATCTTGAAATCAATTGGGTCCATATGAAATGTATCTTTGGTTACCTATGAGATGCCAGAAATAATATCCATGACAGTGTTCTTGGCTACAATATCTGAGAAAGTTAGAACCATAAAAGTGTTTGATATGAAATATATATATATATATATATATATATATATATATACACACACACACATAATCTTCCTTTCATTTAGGGTTTTATATCTAGATTCATTGGAAATATAATATTTAATACCATAAAGTTCCACCCAAGAAATCATTTAGCCACAAATTTCAAAATGTTGGGTTTCTATTTTTATTAAATTTTAAATATGATATGATTTCTCTTGTGACTTTTTGTTTGATACACAGGTTAAATTTAAAAGTATATTGTTTGTTTCCCTAGATTGGGTGATTTTTCCAAGATTACATCAAGATTATCTTTCTAACACTGTTTTTTAGTTTACTTTCAATCTAATTAGAGCTGATATTGGTGTGATTTCACTTTTTAAAATTATGTCAACATTTGTTTGATGCCTCAGAATATGTTTTATTTTAGTTAATGTTCCTTGCATACTAAAATGAATAGTTTCCCTGATGCTCTTGAGTGGAATATTCAATAGATGTCAATTAGGCCAAGCTGATTGATAATACTGCTGAGATCTTATATATTCTTGATGATATTCTGGCTAACTGTTCTATCAATTACTGGGAAGGGAATAGTGAAGTTTCCAACTGTAATTGTGTACTTCTCTGTTTCATTTCAGTTTCACATGGTTTTTGCCTTATGAATATAGAATCTCTGTATTAGGTTAATACGCATTTAGGATTACTATGTATTAATGGTGAATTGACTTCTTATGTGAACACCCTTTTCATCCCTGCTGTTCTGAAGCCTGCATCTTCTGATCTTAATAAAGCCAATTTGTCTGTCTCCTAATTAATGGTTGCATGATCCGTATTTTTCCATTCTTTTTAAACCTCTAGTTAAATATCTAGCTAAAGGTGATTTCTTGGAGGCAGCTTAGAGATAAAGCTTGATTTTTAAATCAAATATTACATGCTCTGTCTTTAAAATTTGAAATCTGTACCATTTAATTTGGTCTAATTATTGCTATAATTGACTTAAATCTACCCAACATTTTGTCAGTTCTTTACTACTTGTTTTATCTCTTCTTTATTTCTTATTTTTCCTTTTTCTCTATACTTCAGATTGTATATTTTATTATGATTCTATTTTATGTCTGCTATTGGCTGAGTGATTATACACTAGGGTTTACATCTTATATGTTTGAATTATCACATTTTCTCCTCAAATAGTATTATGCCACTGCCCATGTATATTACAAAAATCTTAATACAGTATACTTACAGTTCCTTCAATCTCCATGCTACTGTTGTGCGTTTAACTTTTGCCTATATTATAAACCGCGAAATGAGTCACTTACGTTGCTTTAAAGTCCGAGTGTTCTTTTAAAACAAATATAAATAAGAAGAAAGTTATATTTATCTACATTTTTATCATTTCCAGATTATTTCTTTAGATACAAGCTTTTGTTTTATTTCATAGTGTTTCTATATGAACTTCCTCTAATAGTTCTCATGGAATCAGTATAATGGCAATTAATTCTTTCGGGCTTGTTTTTCCATCTGCATACAGCATTTCCTAGTTCTCAAACAGAAATGTAGTTTATGTGTATGGCTTTGTTGCTTTCTCTTTGGGTGGGGTTTTGTTATTGTTCTTGTTTGTTTGTTTTTTGCAGCCTCTTCTCATTGGTGGAATTTTGGTACTTAAACACCCGGCTACTACAGAAGATTTTTCTCTGTCTAGCTTCCTCTACCTTCTTCTTCCTTCAAGTCCTCATGAAACTCTGATTCAGATCAGAGTGATACTCTTTTCCCTTAAAATTCTGCCTTTAGAGTATGTATTGCTTAGTCTTTAAATGTATTTTTTACATGTTTAATATCTAGAAAATATCTTTGGAGGGATATATACTATGCATTTATACCAAATGAATCCCAGTAGCTTAACTTTGACCTATATGCATCACTAAACTAAGAAATCTTACTCTACTTTTCTAGATGAGCCCCCTAAATCCATGGCACCCTCCCCCTGAATAATAATTTTTAAAAAATGCCCACATAGTAAATTGGCCCTGTGTTGAAGAACTTCTACATTCCAGTCTGTCACACTGGCTTCTACAGCTTTCAAAAAATCCACTGATATGTTTACAATAGTACCTATGGTAAGCCTCAGCCTCGGGGAATAAAATAACTTAATATCAGTTCACCTTACAAGTGCTCATCACTTTGTAGAATTTTAGTTCATAGACTTCTTTATTCTGCAGCTCTCTGATTTCTTTTAAATTATTATGTTTGTAATATATATTCTTTCTCATTGCATAGGAAACAATACCTTATATCTACTTGGCACTCCTTACCAAAGAGAAGGAATCTAAATGCTTTAGTAGTCCACTTAAGACATTTCTATTTACTTTCAACGTTATAGACAATTCTTAACTTGAACATATGTGTGCATAGTGGCTATTATTTAGTTTCTCTATTTTAGAGCTACTATTTTATTATATATTTCCAATAGTACAGCTGATAGCTTTAATAATTTTGAGATATTTAAGTTAGACATATATGTTTAACTATTTTCCAAACAGTCAGCATCTAATTATCTGTCAATATAATTGTTCATAGCTGGAACTAGGGATGTGAATTTCTTTCCAAAACCATATAACATAATGAAATCAACAGAATGACATACATGCAAATTCAAAAAAGGTGTATTGAGATTAACAAGGGAAGAATGATAGACACACTTACCAGAGTAAAATTTAGAGCAAAAAATACAAATTATAAGAAATGATCGTTACAGGGGAGCTAAGAATCTGGTTTAAGTCCCACAGAGGAGCCGCCTGCCTGTAGAAGATGGCATTCAACTTCGCCAGGTAAATGTTATTAGAAAAGATTCCTATCTGAATTATCTTCAAACTCTAAGCTGAAATGCATTTACAAAAAAAGGCTTAGATTTAGAAGACCACTGCAAGGAATTTTCTTAGTTTGGGGACATAGCTTGATTGGGTTTCACACAAGCTGTAGTTTTACCAGCATAGTGTTTGCAATTTTGCAATTGCTTGTCAATTGATACAACAATGCAACAATTTTTCCATGAAATTTCTGATATCTTCTTGAAGAGAAAATGACATAACTAGAATATTATTAATAAAAATTTGGCTCACTAGCAGATAAGGAAACCCAGGGACAGTAGCAAAATCCCACATTATAGCAAAACAATGAATTGACAAACCCTGCAACAATGTAGGACGACTGAGTCCATATGTGAATTTTGGATCCTGGGACAATATCAATTTTCCAGTTGACATATATTTCCAGGGTCCGGGTCTAGGCTGCTGATAGGGTAACAAACTAGGAACAAATCTAGGTAATATTTTTGAGATTTTTCGTGGCCTAAGCACATGATTATTTTATTTCGTATGCTATATGAACATTTAAAAATAAAGTGTATCCATCACAGAAGTCAGTTTGTGATACATTTATTAATTGAACCATACTATTTTAACATGTTTAATATCTACTATATTCTTATTTAAATATGTTATTATAACTGTCAACATACCTATAGAAATAACTATGTATATTACATTCATTATTTATAATGCTCGAGAGACCTACCTAATTATTACAAAACCTCAACTGAAGTCTTCCATTTTATAGTCCAAAACCACAAACTTCATAAGTGTCAGATTTATTAATAAGGTAAGTTTATTTCTGGTTCCAAATCTTGACATTTTTGGCCGGCGTTTACTATCTATCCCAACCATATCCAGCCAAATGCAGGCAGTCGCTCCGCTACTGGAGGCAGTTTTTTTAGTGACCCACCCAGAATCTCTCCCCAGCTCATTCATTTTCCATACATGTTGTTTTCCATGTTTTATTTTATCTTTTTACTTTTCATCTTTGCAGAAACTTCTTGTCAGCACAAAAAGGAGAAACCAACAAGAGGTAGAATATTGTCTCCTGAATATGTGAGACCATCGGCATTATCCATCTTTAACCTAGGTTACAAGACAAACTTAGAAGAATGGTTTTTCATTTACTATTTTTTATGGAAACTCATTATTTGACACTAGTTACGTAAAGATAAAAATGACTACGCTCTTTAAACCAGCTCCTGAAGTAGATATGTAATTTCGTTCTGATTTATTTTTCAACAGTTTTCTTCCATTTCAAGGTACTTTATACCATTTCTTTAAAAAAAATTATCTTTTGTGTTTTATTTCAAGTTTTCTGAATGCAGTTTTGTGTACTGTTTCTTTTCATAAATATTTTCATTTGTATTTAGGTCAAGGCATTGCAGTATAAACCTGTTGCCTTCCTATGAAATAGTTTAAACTTATGACATTTACTGGAAATTCTTATAATCATTTTCTCTAGTATATTAAGTAATAGTTAAAATTATTTAGTTATAAGTAAAATTGAAGACAATTTTCCCAAAATATTTATATTATATATGTAGAAAATGTGGCCATTTTTTAGTAGTCTACACAAAACTCTGTCAAATACTTCTACCCAAAGGAAATAATAGCAAAGTAATAAGTTCTGAATATTAGAACTCTGATCCATAATCTTCTTTCAAGGAACATGGTAGCCGAACATGGTAGCCAAGCATTCAAATTTAAGTTGTATGGGGTATTTTTAATTGTACCAAAAATTTAAAAACCTAGATAAAAATTCAGCAAAGATGACAATGCATGTTAAATTAATATTCTTTCATATCAGATTCCCTGCCTATTAAAGGGATATTATTATTATCTGTAGGGATAAACTATAAGAGTAAATGTTTGCTTTACCTAATTAGGGATAAACTATAAGGGTAAATGTTTGCTTTACCTATAAGAGTAAATGTTTGCTTTACCTAATTAGGAAAATGCTATTTAAAATGGCGTTATCAAAAATCTTAGATGAAATGAACTGGCTTTACTTTGGAATATGACTTGACAAGCTCATTGAGTTTCAAAGAACTCCCAGGCACAGGGGTCAGCTGGTTCAAAATATTTGAGGCAGAAAAAACAGCGAGTGCAGACAAAAGTCCCCTGCTCTACCACAGTGGCATGATAAGAAGAGTCAAGCCCTATTCATTATTTGAAGTGTGTTGTGTGTTAGTCCAGATCCTGGGTGAAGCTTATGCTGTGTCAGTCTTAGTCCTAGCAGGAGAGATGAGTCACACAGTAATTCTAACAGGGGGAGGGAGTTTAATAAAAGAATTTTAAACTAAAAAAGGGGAATGGAACAAAAAAGATTGGATAGTAAAAACAGAACCCTAAGAAATATAAGAATAGCAGATATAAGAAACTGCTGCTATTCCAGGGTTGAGAGAGAGCAACCCAGAAAGACACTCCTCTCCCACAGTGCCGAGGTCCTAACCTTACTGTAAAGACCAATTCCACAGTTTTCCAAATAACAGAGAAGTTGCTGTGGTGCTGTATTGGAAGAATGTCCTGTAATTTCTGCCTTCTGGAATTTGCTACAAATTTGTATCCTCTAGGATCCTAGGGAAAGTTGTTTTGAGCAGAGAAGTTGCCTTCCTAGAAGCATTCGGCTTACAAAACTGTCCAAAATGAAGTGCCAGACATAGCTGCTGAGTGCTGGGTTGCTGCTAGCCACTGAGCACCTCAGAAGCTAGGAATGTGAAAAGCTGAGTGCTGAAGGACACTGGTACTGGAGGAAACTGTAAACAGAAGCCTGCACAAATGAGCACACTGGAATTAGGAAGAAAAAGTCTTTTTTCCCCCTGGAATGCCTTTCCTGTGCCCCCCATTGCAAAGCATATTGTGATGCCAGCTGTCAGAGGAAAGATATTGAAAGGGCTCAGATTCATTTTCATAAATCCAGAGATTAGGGTGAATTTCGAACTAATGTTCAACACATTGATAGCTATCAAGAGGGAATTAAACAGGGAAATATTTTATTAGAGAAAATACCGTGTGACAGATGAGAGGGACGGAGCCAAAGGAGTCTGAGAGAGCCATCTGTGCACAGTGGAACACTGACCCCGAGTGAAAGAAGAAAGAAGAGAAGGTTTAATAAAAGTATGCTGGAATGCCATCCAGGAATATTCAGCAATCATCTCAGGGTGTCTTTAACCAAAATTGGCTCCCACAGGGGGTCCCATGCGTGCTGGCAGTGGGCCTACCTTAGTAAACCTGCCTGTTGCTGTCATGATCATTGGATGCGCATGTATGCAATGAATTTCAGAGTGCAGCAGCTAGGGCCTTTAGTCAAGTAAGTATGTTCCTAAATTTAGAGATTTGCAAGGTACATTCTCATGGATATCACAAGCTACAATATGATTGTAATTTTCTTGGCACATATTCATACAAAGTCTACTGTATTTATGGACCCCTTTTAAGGCAGAAAGGTAGAGGTGAGACGAGTTAGAGTTCGAGGAAGAAAAATATAGAGCAGAAACAAAATTAGTCATAGAAATAGTATGAGAGATAATGAGAGAATGAGAGAGAGCGAAGAAAGAGAGAACTCTGTATCTTGAATCGTGACTTACGGAGACATGGGAATTTACTAAAGGAAACTAAATATAAAGGAGGCTATAAGAATTTTTTCAGGGCTATGCACCAAATATGAGGAAATTTGGGGGAATGAATTGAGCTTCCAAAAGCCATAGAATTGGAAGGATATAATCAGACTACATGGAGACATTCTTTATAAGAAATAAAATAATAAGATTTGTTTTATAAAGAATGCATTTTATTCTCACAATCATTAACTCTTTTTTCAACACCTTTATATTTTTTCCATAACTTATGCATTACTGCTGAGGAATAGATCTTTCTACTGCAGACTATACCCACAGATGTCTAGGATGAAGGTGGTTACTTCCTATTGATACACTGCGGGCATACAAATAACCTTGGAATGTTGCTTTCTGGAAATGCAACATAATGTTCAAATGCCTTCTTTCTAGCCATTTTAATATAATGAAAGTTTCTTGAGATTGAAATGGAATGAGGAAACATGATTACATTTAAATAGAAAAAAATCCAATAAATCTGTGACTCTTAGCTACGCTCTTGCCCCCACACCAAGTGTTACTGTAAACTCACATTGTTTGAGCATAGAGTTTTTGCAGTGAATGGAAAATGATAAATCATGACACCAATAGCATCTGTTTCAACTCCTGAATATTGCTTTGTCTTTTTCCTCCTCTGAAATTCTTTGAAATGTATGAATATATCTTCCAGCTAGTTGTAGAATATCATATTGCATGTAAATGAAATTCAAATTAAGATTGCCTAAAGGAACACTTGCATTTCCTTTGACCATGTAACCTGATGACATTTTTTGCCAAGGCATTTTTTTCCAAGTGACAAAGGATTACAGAAGTAATCAGTACAGGAAAATAAATAACATTTTAAGAAGTGACTGAGTGTTTGAAAATGAAGAAATAAAAATAAAACCGCTCAAAAATGCCAGCTGGGCAAAGGCAAGGAATGACCCAAGTGAAATATACTTTCTGAGGTTGAATGCTGTCAGAAACATTGATCTAAGTTCAGATTTGCCAAATGAATTTTTAATATCCTAAAGTTCTGTTTTCTACATCATCTTTATTGTTCACTATTTTAAGAAGCATATGCATGTATACAGACATCTAAAGCTGTGATAAGGTATTCAGATTGACAATACTTTTTATATGTTTATATTGTATTGTTTCTCAACATTATGAAATGGGATGCCTTAGTAAAATTAGTAGTCAAATGATAACATCAAGGTAAAATAGAGATTTATAGATACAATATTTTTGCCCTGGATTACTAGCAAAAAAAATGTAAAAGAGAAAAGAATCCATCTTCATTAGTTCTTTATTAGTTGTCCTTTGTTAAATAACTTATATTCCTGAATAAGTAACCCCTAAGTATGATTTTATTTTAAACCATTTCTAGTAATAACATTCTCAAGAATTTCTAACACTGCCCCAAAGACCTATATTAAACTATAATGACCTCTGTATCTGCTACCTCGTATGCTCTCCAATTGCATGAATATATCCATGAATATCTCTTACACATGTCAGAAGTTTTGTAATAAAAATCAGACTCAATTGCAGCTGTGCACCACCCTGTCAGTTGGGCTAGGTGCATCTATTAGATTATTTTTGCTATAACTTGATAACCACTATTTTCAGTCTAATTTTACCATGCTTAGAGACTTTTATTAGCAAGCAGAGTACTAAATAGTCATACACTGCAGCTCACTCTACATTTTAGTGCTCTAAAATCTCCTGTGTGAAAGGTTCATCTAGAAAAAATGTGATGAAATTTCAGAGGCTTGTTCAGCTGAACATCACTTACATACAGCAACAAGAATTTTCTGAACCCGCAATGGGAACATTAAAGAATCATGAGCACCATTCTGAAGAATTCAAGTTATATGGGTTCTTAGATTGCCACAACTTCCAGTGATGTTAAAAGAGTTGAGCCAATATCTTGACTAATTCTATCAATGAAAGCTGTTTTTCAACATTTGAGTTGCTAATTAAAAAGTCACTAACTTTACAAATAAAGACCCATTTCTTATTGAGTTTAAAAACAAACAAAAATTATATTTTATAACAAGCAAAAGGAGGTTGGTATAGGACAACAAAAATCAGTTCATTGTTTTATTGACAGAGATATATGGAAATCCAATTACTTTCCAGAAAACACATATATTTTTGTGAATATATGAAAATGGATGTATTAGTATATTTACCCATTGTAATATAGTTATCTAATTTGAACTAATTATATTATTATAAAATAAATGTAGTTCATTTAAAATAAAACATTTAATTAAAATCAGCACAAATTAAAGTTTACTTGGCTAAAAACTCATATAAGAATATATGTATATGCATGCATATATATATATAATTGAAAGTATGATGATTTAGAAGATGAGTGAACTTTCCAAATAATCTCTATGTACTAAAATTAAAAAGTAAATTATCTTAGTCCTATGACATGTATTCATAACAATGGAAGGCATAAGAAAGCCCAAAATGCAGTTTTTAAGGAAGGGCCACATTGCCTACTCTCCCTCTCAACCTCAATCTCTGACTTCATGGAGGATTCACTATGACTGGCTGAATGAGGAAGAAGAAGAAAAAAAGACATACTTTATAGCACCCTGCAATCACATGAAAGTTCCTAGTTTAGTGCTATTTTCATATTTAGGTATGATTCTGCAAAACACTAGTGAAATAAAATATTGTTGGTGGGTAGAATTTTAAACAGTATATGCCTGTTGTTATTGTCATTTTATTTTTGTTTTTGCTTTTGCAGGGAAGAAAATAGCCAAGATACAGAGCAGTTATTCATGGGCACTGAATCACTGGCTAATTCTAGCACTGTATGATCAGGGACAGGGACTTGAAACACACACATACACACACACACACACACAATTAGAGAATTGGCCGGGCACAGTGGCTCACTCCTGTAATCTCAGCACTTTGGGAGGCCGAGGTCGGAGGATCACTTGAGATCGGGAGTTTGAGACCAGCCTGCAACATGGTGAAACCCCATCGTTACTAAAAAACATACAAACAATAGCCAGGCGTGGTGGCAGGCACCTGTAATCCCAGCTATTCAGGAGGCTGAGGCACAAGAATCACCTGAACCCGGGAGGCAGAGATTGCCATGAGCCGAGATCGTGCCACTGCACTCCTGCCTGGGAGATAGAGTGAGACTCTCTCTCAAAACAAAACAAAACAAAACAAAAAATTATACATAAGGATATCTGGGAAAGACAGATGGATAAATGATAGATAGATAGATAGATAGATAGATTTCAAATGGGCATAAAGTATGAAGATACTCGTTATCTGTATGAATATTCACCCAAAAAACAACTTGAGCAGAGTAAAATCTCAATAATCAGGCGGACAAGATGCCCTGTTCTTGAGGTGTTAGCCATCTCTGTTGTTGCCAATAGGCTAATAAACAAAGTGGCCATGATGGCAGGAATAAAATTTAAGTCTGGGCTTGATAACATGAACTTTACCTCCCAGGTTGATCTGGTTACAGCCACTGCTAAATGTCAAACCTACCAACAGTGGATACCAATGCCAAGAACATGTTTTAGCACCATTCACCCACAAAACCAGCTGTTCAGCCATAATGGAAGGGGTAACAATTTGTTAGCATTAAATAAACGATGTGGATATGGGTTTGCCTTCCTAGTCTACTATATTTCTGCCATAACACCGTCAGTGGGCTTACAGAATATCTTACTCATCATGTTCCCCACACAAGTCTTCTGATAGGGAATTCACTTAATAATAGTAAGTTATTACAATCATCTTAGTAACATAATTCATCCTGAAGCAGCTGGCCTGATTTTATCATTGTTTTTATCTGGAAATTAAATGTGATTAAAAGGTGTATACAAAGAGGCCAAGTTGACAAGGGGTAGGCTGTGACTATTTATACTGTAAAATTTTGGGCCTTTGTCAAGTTGAAACTCCAAATACCCCCAATTTCTTTCCTTATATGCTGCCAGGTTAGGTGTGGCCAAAATAGAAATGTGTAAGAGATTTAAGATTGGAAGCGTAGCGGCCATGATTACTTTCTGACGATTGTTAACGATTAGAGGTGAGAGACAGTTGCAGAAATTCTAGTGGGTTTCAGCTTGCCCTCACTTTCTATCTCATGTTCACTTCTTTTTTCCCAGCTATAAGCCTTGCTAAGTAACAGACCCCAAGGCCCATCAATGAGTATTAGGTCAACCGGACAACAGTTTCTTATAAATATCACTGGCTCCCTCTTTCTTAGCTCACTTTAGCCGCAGGCTATTTTGGGGATCTCAGATGAATTGTGTTCGTGATTCTTCTGATATTGCAATCCTTGTTTCTGATCTCTCTACCAACTTTACCTTATTACGTATCTCATAGTGGTTCTGTGATTAAACTCTGACTAAATTAAACTCCTACTGTAATGATTGATTCTGGCAAGAATTATAAATGAATGTCAAGTTTTTAACTTAAGGGGCCATTTCCTCCTTCCTCCCATAGTACCTAAATCTCAAATAATAGATTTCTTACTGGCTAATGCTGGCCATCAGGGAAGTATCTATTTAGCCTGGTTACATTAACGTAACTTACTATCATTAATATTAGAAAAGAAAACATGCAGTGCCATGAAATATGATGTGGTGTGTGTTTGTGTGATGTATAACATATATGTATACACACATATGTACACATATAATTGTACTATACACAATTTAGTATAGTATTTAATATTTAATGTTTATATTCATAAATCTACAATTTAGGAGCATAGTAAATATATTTTGGAGAAAAAGAAATATTGTCAAATCTATGTTTATTTCTAGTTAAGAATCAAGCACCTTAAATTAGTGTGCTTATGTGTATTTTTTTGTGTGTCACTTTCTTTTCCCTAACAGTATTGTTCCCAGCAAAGTGCCTTGTACTCAGTTGAACTTTGGAAGTGCAGATGGAGCACAAGACCTCCAGTACGGAGCTGGCTTTGCTGGTTTCTCCATCAGGCTCTTCCCAGATGGTCCCAGGTGGCCTCTGCTTCAGCCTTTCACCAGTCCATATTGCAACATTTTCTGAGCCTTCGTAGTTGAAAAATTTAGAGATAATGAAGGCCATTCGGAATTGCCATGTTCATGTGTGAAATAAATAACTGAAATGTCAAAATAATTTTCTTCTGCTGAGGAAAAAATATTCTGATTATATGGGTTAAGTAAATGTAAATATGCTTCTAAGCAGAACTAAAAAGGTGCACAAGAGTAATAATATATCACTAACAATTAGGCATTTATTCAAAAGATAGCTCCCATCAGAGTCTCACAAACTTACCTGGAGATTTTCAATGGCATAAAATACTGTTTTTACAAAGTCATAAACATAATAATCCATGTTTTACTGCCTGATCACAAAGAATCCATACATCATACAAATATTAACTCATCATTTGGTGCCTCAGCATGTCAAATGAAACCAAAGTATACATGGTGAATTTTATGCCCCATGAGGAAGGTATTTGGGAAAACATTTAAGGAAATGTTTCTTCCTTACTATTTCGCACATTTTTGTAGATGGGACTAATGGTACAGCCCAGAAACATTGTTTTAAGGCTTTGTGAGAATGAGTTGTTTGGTTACTATGGAATAATCAATGAAAGGAGCAGTTTTGTCAAGATTTTAGTAAACAGTGATGTATAAAATGTTTTAAAGATATAATCTTTGTTCTTAAAAGGAAGATTCTTTCATAGGAAATAAATGCAAATGTCAAAGCATATTTTGTTTCTCTTTTTGTTTTTTTACTGTCTGAAAAATGTATGACTAAACCACCAGTATCTGTACAAACATGGATTTTGTTCTGTTTCTATTCTTGTTTTGGAGAGTTTTTTTTAAAGTATAACAGCTGAGGATATACACATATACATACACATATATATACACACACACATATATACATATATACACGTGTGTGTGTGTGTGTGTATATATATATAATCTAAACTTATATAATTTAAATTTATATACAGGCATTTCTCCCCCCAATACCCATGCCCATATTTACAGTTTTGCTTCCCATGGTTTCAATTACCCATGGTCAAATAAGTTCTGAAAATATTATCTAGAAAATTCCAGAAATAAATAATATGTAAGTTTTAAATCACAGACCTTTCTGAGTAGCATGTTAAAATCTAGCACTCTTCTGTCAGACCCCATCCCACCTGAGATGTGAATAATCTCTTTGTTCAGCATATCCATGCTGTGTATGCCAACTGCCTGTTAGTCACTTAGTAGACACTTTGGTTATTACATTAACTGATAGTATCACAGTGCTTATATTCAGGTAACCCTTATTTTACTCAATTATGATTCCAAAGCACAAGAGTAGTGATGCTGGCAATTCGGATATGCCAAGGAAAACGAAGGGGGGAAAAGGTGAAAGGGGTAGAACATTACAATAAGATATTTTGAGAAAGAGAGAGAGAGACTTTATCATAAGCATGCACATATAGAGAAAACACATGTTTTTCCCAAGCATACCTATGTTTGGGATATATATATAGAGTTTGGTACTATTCGTGGTTTCAAGCATCCACTGAGGTTCTTGAAATGTATGCTGCATGGATAAGAGGTAACTATTGAAATATACATAATATTATGTATGAGCTAAACTTTTTGTAATTACAACTTTTTATAAGATGTAAATGTTTGTATCTATAATCCAATATTTTAAAAAGACATTTTGCGTATTTTGTGTGTATATGTCTTTTTCCTTTTTTCCACTTTCCCCCTTCTTTTTCTGCCAGCAAACTGCATATGGTAGTTAACAAAGCTTGAAGTTTATGACTGCAAGTTAAATTAATATGGAGGGGGATGTAATAAAGTCGTAGGAGGTTGATGAAGGCTTCCAAAGAAAATATAAGTTAAACAGCACAAAGATCTGCAAGAGAATACAAGGAAATAAATAAGGAGAAGGAAAAACAACGATAACGATGACAAAAGCGTAACTACAAGCCTAATGAAAAGGTTTAGATTTTTGGAGTAGAAAATATTTAAGAGCAACAGTAAGGGGCAAGAAAACTGCGATGACCAAAATGGGTATTTGAAAAATATTACTAAACATTAATAATTGGATTATGCTGAATTGTCTTAAGAACGACAGTAAAACTTTGAAATAAGTTATAATTCTTTGTACTCCTTGTTATTAGACTTTGCTTCATTATATGCAAATTCACACTGAGATTGAGCCATAGGAATCTCTATACTTTATTAGAAATATGTGAGCCAACATTCTAATAAGAACAAAACCTGCTATCTTATGGAGTTTATACAACTGAAATTTAATTTTGAAACTGGCAAATATTAAAAAACAGCATAACTGACACGATTACTCATTGTCTATTTAAGCAAGAATAAGAGAAAACCTATGGATAAAAATCATGTTTTTGTTAATTTCTTATTTGTGAAGTTACTGTAAGATGGGGCTGTCATTATAAAATGGGGAAATCATGTTGACGTATTCCATTTGAATATTATGATGACCTTTAAAGGAATGTACTCCTAGGCAATATTCATACATATCTATTTTATCCTTCGATAAATGCACATACACTTGTGGGATAGCCTTTGAGATATTTGTTTAAGCACCGCTTAGAAATCAGAATTTCCTGCAAGTAAAAACAAACAGAATAGTTATAACCATCTTTCACATAATTTTTTCTTGAGTAAGTTTAATATATCTTGGACAAGTTTGGGCACAGTAATGTTTTTCTCACAAATGTCTGCAAAAAAAAGATATTAACTATTTTTCATGAACTGTAGTTGGAAAGTAAACTACTTGTCAAAGTGTACATTAACTAAAAATATGTTTATGAAAACATTATGGGGAAGATATTGCTAGTAGAACTTTTGTCATCCCAGAAACATTATAAAACATTTGTTTTATATTGAAACTATATATTTGGTAAATACATGTTTGCTTTATTGTATTTGCATTTATTGATATTAAAATATACCTATTGACAAAGTAGCATGATATTTCAAGATATGCAAAATCTTATATCATCTCATACTGCTTTAACATATGTTAAATAAGGAATAACTAGTAAATATCATTAATGTATATTACATTGTTAAAAATGTGGCAATTTGACCCAGTGCCAAGGGACATAATGTAAGTGAAGAAAGTAACTAAATACAAAAGAACATTTTAAAAATTAGCAGTTATATATAAGAATTTAATTTTTGGAATTGTATTACAGCAAATATTATCATCTCTATGCTCTTTAGATGTCTCTATGAGTACAATAAGAATAGATAATCGCTAATAAAATGGCGGTAATGTGTACTAAAAAAAAGTGGTTTGTAAATAAAATATTAGTAATTCAATGCAGAACAAATTTAAACTGTACTCATATTTTTAATATGAGTAGCAGTATATCTCCTAACGCTGCTATGAAGGTAAAATATTGGTTTGAATTATTTTACAGTGTTAAACAACTATTGTTGATTGCATCAAATGCATTTTACCTGTGAGTGAATAGAATGCTTCCGAAGGAACAACCATGCCTTACCCCAGCTATGAGCTAGTAAATATTTTGGAGGACATGATCTAGTAAAAACAGGAAGACAGAGATGGAAAATACAACAAGAGCATAAAGTAAGCTAAATCCCCCCCAGAAAAGTACAGAGACAAAACAGAAACAATTACAAGATAAATTATAACAGGAGTAATAGCAACATGATGAATAAAGATATTATTTAAAAGCCTTCATTTATTCAATAATTGTGATTATGGCAGTTTTCTCAAAAAATGAAATTGGAAGACAAAGAATAACAAATAACTGGGTTAGAGTGTGGGTGTAAAAGAAAAAGAAGGCGTAGAATAGAAAAGGAAAAGTTGGAATTTACTTTTTAACTTTTTTAACTATACTGTCTATAGAAGAATAAACTAAAAATCATATCTACATTTTTGTAAAGAAAATTGGAATACCTTCATGAGATACAGTTCAAAGATTTATTTGAAATAGGAGAATAGTATCTATTACAAATAGACTGATAAATTCAAACAGGATGAATTCAATGATTATATTTTCAGTTATTAAAATTCCTAGAATTAAGTTTAGTTACCTTTTTATTGTATCAAAATCTTCTAAAATCTTTTTCCAACAATATGTCTTTCTACTAAAACTCCAATCTTATTGAGCTTCTTTTAGTTCACTCAAAAAAGTCAGAACCCCTCTACCTCAGAGATGGTAGGACATTTCTCTTTGGTGGAATGCTTTTCTTTGGATATTCACATGGTCCATCATTCACTTTCTTCAGATTCCTGGCTCCAAAATCATGTTAACATGAATTCTCCATTCAGGTACCTTATGTAAGAGAGCACTCTCACTTAGACTCCATTTCTAGACCCATCAGCCTTTGTACCTTTCATCACTAACACATTCAATATATATTTGTATCTTTTACATAATCATAGGATATAAGCTTCAAGGTATTAAGGATTTTTTTTCTGCTTTGTTCGCTTGTTTATCAACAACACTTAGTGAAGTTTCTGCGGCTCAATTTAAAGTTTTCAAGTGAACACGTCTATGAGTTTGAGTCTAGTTTAAAATCAGGGAAGATACTGAATTCATTTTGAAACCATAATGTGAGAAACAGAACCATAATAAAAATGGTGAATATTTAGAGATGATATTATAATAACTAAGCAAACCAAAGCTCACTTGCTTTGTCTATCCATCTATACCTTAACATGTAAATATATAAACATGTTATACTAATTTACAAATATGATATCTATTAATTACATATATGCTCCTCTTTAGCATTTAGTTCAGAAGTTATTAAAATACTTTAACATTTCTACAGAAAGTATTTGACAGGCTCGTGAAATGGATTGAGAAATGCATGAGTTGAAACTGTTGAATGAAGACATAAAGTTAACCAACTACATTGCGCTTTTCATCTGAAGACAAATGGGGCATAAAACTGCGTAAAGAACATAGTTCTAGCTATGGCTGTAACTGGAAATAATGTTCAATGCAATGTGAAGTCAAGTACATATCTTAGATGTGGGGAAAAATTAATATTATTATAAAAAACCTATAAAATAAAATTAGTATGTTCCATACACACTGAAAATAAGATTTATATGTATTTTGTGTGTGTCTGGAAACCAGTATAGCCAGAAGTGAAGTGGCCTGTAGAAATTAAATCAAAATGAATATGTAAATAAACAAGCAAACATCAAAAAGTGATGTAATTGTGCTCTATGAAAATATTATAGTAAAATATAATTTGTGGTTTGGGTACAAAAATAAAAATAAAGAAATTATATAATCTGACAGCCACCTTATAAAGATGGATAAGAGATATAATTAAAAAATGGCAGAGAAGGCATAGAAAAAAATCAACATAGACCACTATAATTGGAAACAACAGAAGAGAAAGAGAGGAAGAAATATTCCAAAGGAAAATTCAGAGAAACAATTTTAAAAATGTAAATACCGGTGAAATGTGAATTCCAATAAGAATAGTAATGTGGTTTGGAGAAATAATGTAAACAAAAAAGACAAAATAGAAAGAGATAGGGCACCGGCAATCAAAAAGAGAAGGCGGGGGGCGGGGATGTTTAAAAGGAGTTACTGAAAACTTAAGCCCTCAGTACAGACATGAACCAAAAAAAAAAAAAAAACAAGGAAGAGGACATTATAATACAAATCTATGTAAAAGTATAGAGGCCAATTACCCTAAATTAAACTATAAATTTCTCTGGACTCCAATGCAACTACTAAGAGGAAATTTGGGTGCAAGTGAGGGACTACTTAAGCTTACTCGAAAGGAGTTAAGCATAAGTACGTCACCGAAGATATTCTGAGAAAGAGAATTGAAGTGAAGGTGGGTCTTATGAGACTTTGAGCAATAATAAATGCAGTAATTGAAGCAGTGAACTACTGAGGCATGAATTAAAAGATCAATGGAATGAATTAGAAAATCCAAACATACAGCTAAAAAGTACAATAGATTTAGTAACACTATAACAGTAATACTTTTAATTAGTGGGGATAAGAGGGTTATTCAATAAATGATATTGACACAACTGGAGTATTCTAACAAAACAAATTCGGATCTACTATATATTATATGTTACACTGGAGTAAATTCCTAATGGAACAAAAATATAAAAGTCACTTATAAAATGAATGTAGATGATAAGGCACTTCTAGTGTGTGTGTATATGTGTGTATGTGTTTATAGTCATGCCACATTTTGGTTAAGGATGAATTACATATATGATGGTGGGCCCATAAGAGTAAAATACCATATTTTCTATGTTTAAATATATTTATAGGTACAAATACCTATCATGTTACAATTGCCTATAATATTCAGTGCAGTAACATGTTGTATAACCTAGGAGGATTAGGCTGTATCATATAATCTAAGTGTGCAGTAGGCTAGACCATGTAGGTTTCTGTAAACACACTCTGGGATGTTTACACAATGAGGAAGTCACCTAATAATGCATTTCTCAGAAGGTATTCTTGTCAATTAAGTGACATGAGTATATGACTGTGTGTGTGTGTGTGTGTGTGTGTGTGTATAAGTTTCTGAGCAACTAAAGAGAAATCTCCTCTGACACTTTCTAATCCCATACATTTAAAATTAAAACTATTTTCAATTAAACAGATTGGCAACAATCATGAAGCTTTAGAACCTACTTGCGGTCACAAAAGAGAGAAGTGCAGCTGTAGGTTACTTAAAAGAGTATGAATTGATAAAAGCTTAATGGAAGTTAATTTAAAATATTCATGAAAATTTTAAAAAGACACCAGAACCAGGACTTCATATTTACAATTTGCAGAATGATGTATGTAAAATATTTTAATTATATTTGTCATGGTGTTGCAGGACTTTTCCTTAGTTCAGCTAAAGACGGGGTTGTTTGTCCCACAGCCACGAAGATTCAGGCTGGAAGACAATTTGAATGGAGAGTAAGACAGGGTTTTATTGGGTGAAAAGGAAGAAAAGGGAGAAAGTGGGACTCTCCCTAGGCCAGAGTCCCTTGTTAGAGTGCTTCCTGCCTGCAGGGTGAGTCTCAGGTTCCACACAGAAGAGGAGGTGGCAGGCTCCTCCCAGCTGCAAATGTCCTGAACTTCCTGAGGCTGCACCCCTCAGTGAGCAGGCCGGTTGGAATTCCTCCAAGGACCCCCTTCCACCTGGCTGTCTCAATAGCAAAATATTTGAAAAGCCAGAATGCCAATCACCATGAGCCTGTTTAAATAAACTATGGTGTGCTGACAAACACTAGAATTCTATTAACTTATTTAAAAGTTTAGAGTACCTTTATGGGCTATAGAAAGATTATCTAGATATATTGTGAGTGGAAAAGGGTGGTAGTTGTATTAGTTTTCCATTACTGCCATACCAAATTACCACAAACTTAATGGCTTAAACAACACAAATCTGCTATATCACAGTTTTATTTTTTATTTTTTATTTTTTGTGGGTACACAATAGGTGTGTATATTTATAGGGCACTTGAGATGTTTTAATATAATGTGAAATAATCACACAGCTTTATGTTTTGTTTTGTTAATATCGGAGGTCTGGCAGCTTGGCTGGGTCTTTGCTTAGAGTCTCAAAAGACCACAAACAAAGTATTTCAAGGTCATGTTTCTGGAAACTCTAGGGGAGAATATGTTTTCTCTGCTCATACAAGTCATTAGTAAAATTCAGGTTGTAATTTGAGGCTTTATAACTGAGGTTTCTTGCAGGTTATTAGCTGAGGGCCATTCCCAGGTTCTAAAGGCCATTGCATATCTGGGTTCATGGCCAACTTCCTTTATTTTTAGGGCCTCCAACTATAACTGGAGTCCTCACTTTGCATTTCTTAGATCAAATAATCTGCCTTTTCTCCCCCAAGCATTCTTTCTGGCTGTCTTCTTGTCTACTTTTAAGTGTCCATGGCATTGCAGTGAGCCTACCCAGGTAACCCAGGACAATGTCCACGTAACATCAATTCCATCTTCAAATCTCTTGTGGCATGTAATAATATACTACCTCTAATCTCTTTTGATATGTAGTAATATACTGGCAGGTTCCAAGGATTAGGATGTGGACATCTTTGGGCTATCATTATTCTGCCAACTACAGTAATCTAGTATGTTACCATAGGCTTTGTATAAAATACTACCAATATGTGGTTATATAAAATTATCTCTGAAAGTTATCCAAGTAACTAAGAAAACTCTGAAAAGATGATCTGGAGGTCTCTAAGAAGGAGAGAATGGGAAGATGCTTTTCATTATTTATTCTTTTCATAATTTATACATATATAAAATGTACTTATGTAATATGTATAAATACATGCACATACACAGTGTGTTTATAGCGATATATGAATGTACACATATTTTGAATTTATATATATATATTCAAAATAGAAATATAAATGTTTTAAAAAAGAAATCACTTATTCAGAAATTACCAAAAAAAAGATAAAAGAGAACTTTGCTGCAGGGAAGATTGAACTAATTGCTCTGTATTTGGAAGCAGGGCAGAGGGAAATGCCTGATGAAAAAAATTAATGTAAATAAGAAAAAAGTATATCTATAATAAAAAATAATAAGAATAAAAACCTTTTTAATATTTTTAGTTATTCATTGCATGTTAATTATTGCTGTAAAGAAGTCTTTAGAACCAAAGGCTTTATAGGACAAATAGCCCATTTGCAGTATAATATAATAATGAGCATAGAATAAAGATTAAAAATAGGAGAAGCAACGAAGAAGAAATTAAAAGGAAAGACGTTTGAATAGACGGTAGAATGAGAGAAGAAAGGGAGGGCAAAGCTTTAAAACAATGGATGTGCTACCTGTAGATGTACTGTGTGTGTGAGTGTGAGTTTGTGTGTGTATATGCATATATGATATTCCCTGGAATATAAGTAAAGATACAAAATATTTTAAGGGGGTATTAGAAGAAAACTTACATAATGGGGGAGCTGTTGCTCTTTGTGGCACTGTCCTAAGTGAGAGAACATCTTACCTCACCTTATTTTGGACATTTTAAAATTAATTAGCAGCAGTTGAACAACTCAAAAAGAGGTAAAATAATTGTGAAGATGATGGCTGACGTGATTTTATTAGAGTTTTTAGATTGATCCAAACAGACTTAGGTAGAAACTTTCATTTGAAGAAATGGTGAAATAAGTAACATATAATAAAGGAGGAGTAATAAAGGCTCTTTCATTTAAAGGAGAGATGAAGTATATTGGAATAGGAAGTACTAAAATTATTTAACACTGATGACTAGAAGTATGTTTGTTAGTTTAGTTTCGTCTTTCTACGAAGACAGGAAGAATAAGACAGACAGTATGAGAGAAGATCCATGAGTACACCAAATAGTGCCGAGCATAGACCAGTGAACAATGAAGTAAGTGCAGAACATTCAACAAATGACAGGTAAAGAGATTGGATTTTTAAAATCAAGAATATCAATATGTTTAAATGGAAATAATACTCTGCTCTAATACTTTGCAAAGAAATACAGTGTCAACTAAACTGACTGGTTGTATGACAGCAAGGATCAATAAAGTGTACCTAATTATGCATAAGGAAATGAAGAAATCAATTAAAATCAACTAAGGAAATTAATTAGGACTTATTCTTTCTTTTAGGGGGCTGGGGGGCACCGAGTCTCGCTCTGTTGTCAGGCTGGAGTGCAGTAGCCCAATCTCGGCTCACTGCAACCTCTGCCTCCCGGGTTCAAGCAATTCTCCTGCCTCAGCCTCCTGAGTATCTGGAACTACAGATTAGCCACCAAGCCAGGCTAATTTTTGTATTTTTAGTAGAGACAGGATTTCACCATGTTGGCCAGGATGGTCTCGATCTCTTAACATCATGATCCCCCCACTTCGGCCTCCGAAGGTTCTGGCATTACAGCTGTGAGCCACCCACATGGCCTTTTTTTTTTTTTTTTTTTTTCTTTGAGGCGGATTTTCACTCTTCTTGCCCAGGCTGGAGTGCAATGGCGCAATCTCCACTGAAACCTCCACCTCCCCTCTCCTGGATGCAAGAGATTCTCCTGCCTCAGTCTCCCGAGTAGCTGGGATTAGAGGTGCCTGCCACCATGCCCGGCGAATTTTTGTATTTTTAGTAAAGATGGGGTTTCTCCATGCTGGGCAGGCTGGTCTCCAACTCCTGACCTCAGGTGATCCGCCTGCCTTGGCCTCCTAAAGTGCTGGGTGGGAGT
Source organism: Pan troglodytes (assembly GCF_028858775.2). Lineage (NCBI taxonomy): Eukaryota > Metazoa > Chordata > Mammalia > Primates > Hominidae > Pan > Pan troglodytes. Next base: position 162,555,860 of record NC_072401.2, on the reverse strand, counting down.
CACTGCACGGCACCCGGCCAGGACTTATTCTTTCTATGTACATATGATTTGTAAAAACTGTGAAGGAAACATTTATAAAATTTAGGTTATCAAAAATAAACCACATAAAATATTTAAATCCAGAAATAATGTACATCAAACAATTATTAATAGATCATTAAAAAATAGAGCTCTAGGGCCGGGCGCGGTGGCTGACGCCTGTAATCCCAGCACTTTGGGAGGCTGAGGCGGGTGGATCAGGAGGTCAGGAGATCGAGACCATCCTGGCTAACACGGTGAAACCCCGTCTCTACTAAAAATACAAAAAATTAGCCAGGCGTGGTGGCGGGTGCCTGTAGTCCCAGCTACTCGGGAGGCTGAGGCAGGAGAATGGCGTGAACCCGGGAGGTGGAGCTTGTAGTGAGCCAAGATTGCGCCACTGCACTCCAGCCTGGGTGATAGAGCGAGACTCTGTCTCAAAAAAAAAAAAAAAAAAAAGAGCTCTTGAAAAGTATATTTGAGCATATTAGAGACAGACACAACAAATTAGTGAAACAAATGGAATGTACAGAAAAATTATATGCTGTTGGATTAGCATATATAGCTAAATAAGATAATAGAATTGTGGGGGAAAAAGCCATACATATTAAAGGGGCCTATCTGTTCCCTTAAAAAGTGAGCTTGTAGTTTTCACAGAGGGTATTGGTATATGACGGACAGAAATAGATCAAAAGGTACAATTTAAGAAGCTAAATCCAGTAGCACAGTTATGAAAACCTATGAAAATAGTTACACCAATATGGAAATAATAGAGTTGGTTCCTAACAGGCATGGTCTCTATTTCCTCAATGTTCCCGTATATCCATTGGGACAGGAAGATTTAGTAAATTGAATTCACCAGTTTTAATGGGATTTTAGTACTCTTGTGGCACTTCTAAGCTCTTCTAAGAATTCTGTATGCCTGTGGCCTCATGATGTACTTACATCTGGAAACAATACTGTGATATTCCTGAAGGCTTCTTGCTATACAGGTGAAGCCAAGGTCAATTCTCCTGTAACATCCTTCAGCCAATTCTGGTGTCAACTCTTTCTAAAAAGCTTATGCTCAGAAATGCAGGAAGGAATGGTGTTAATAACTGGGAAGTTTTTGAAATACAGGAGCCAGTTTAGCAGGTTCTGAGGTCAGTCTTCTATTGGGTTAGTTATGTGTGACTGATACTGAGGTATGCAGTCTCATCAAGGGGACTCTTTATTTTGATGTATTAATAAATGCAGGAAATAAAGTTATGTAAGCAGAAAGCAACTCACATAAGCTTTAAAAAAATGAGAATGAGAAAATAGCATTAGAATAACATTTAATACTTTTATGACCATGTTTTGAGAAACAGAAAATGATCACAGTTTGTGGGGGGGTTGTTCTTACTTTTTTAACTATATGTGAGAGAGGCACAGTTAGAAGTCAACTTGGCAGATAGAGAGGGAGGATCTCAGGAGAGGAAAAACAACCGCAGGACCACACCTGCACTACCCTGTAGGTAGTGGGAAGAAATGTGATTAAGAACTTCCTCTTATGCTAGAATGTTTGGTCAGAAGGGACTGTCCCAACTTAGGCACAGGTGCAATAAATTAATCTAAATGTCCTTAACTTAACCCAGCTGATTGTAATATCATTATCATGATATTAGCATTTTGGTTTTAGCCCCACCCCATGGGTTTTGCTTAGGCACTCATGGGAAATAACTAACATGGAATTACTCTGGCCAACCCCAGGCATGGAACAACTGCAGAAGGGAAATTTACCCCTCCCATTTGGGTGGAACCCGCAGAAGACTTCCTTGCTTCTGCCACATAAAAGACCCAGAACTCAGTCCCGTTTCTGGAGACTCATTCTTGGGTCCCCTCTTGCTGTTGAGAGTTTTCTGTTGCTTAATAAAACCTGCTCTGCCTTATGCACTCTCCAGTGTCCACATGCCTTATTCTTCTTAGTCATGGGATAAGAACTCAAATGTAGCTGAAACAAAATAAGAAAAAGAGAGGAAAAAAATACATATACTTAGCTTCAAAGGGTTTTCCTCATTGTAAAGTTTCTGTCTCTTTTTAATTTTTTCCACACCTTTCCCTGCTGAGTTATTATATGTTCCAAGGTTACAGACCCAACAGGATCCATTATGGACTACCATGTGTACAAGCTTCTGGGTGGATGTTATCCATAGGGAATGTTTGAACAAGAGAAGTAGAGGCTTCCTGCTGTTGCTAATGTTTGGTGACCTCTACCTCTTGTTCAAGTAATTCCTTGCCTTCAGTCTTTATCTTGACTGTTGCAATGCTATACATTCCTGGCCATATATCTAGGCATTTTTTTCCTGAGAAAATGGAGGACATTTTGATTTAATATTTTTATTTTGATGGTCATATACATTAGAATTCTGAGGCTGAAGATAAATTCTATCTGGAGATAAAAACAGTTCACATCTAATACTGGCATGTGATTTCAAAACAAATATTTTATTATCTTGTGAAATTTTGAGTAATAAATACATCATGTTTTCCCTAGATAGCAAAGAAAGAAGAAAAGCAGAAAATATATAAATTTTGTATTCACATCAAGTGAAAGCCAAATGATATAATGGCAAATTAAATGTTCCAATAAAAAGAAAATAACAGAAGAAAAACAAACAAAACAAAAAATAAACAACAAAAACAGTTTCTTTAAGGCAAAAGTTAAGATTGGAAATAATAGTTTTAATTATCAAAAATTGTGTTTTCTTTAAATATTTTGGGAACTTTTATTACTTCTATTGTAATTTTCAACAAGACTGTAGGAGCAAATAGTCCACAGGAGCAAACTATTAAAAATGAATGAAACTATTTTATACAAAGTAGTTCAGTGCATTTTTAATATTTTGTCTGTAATTTTTACAAAAAGAACAAAGCCATATTCTAACTGCAATTATTTTATTATACTCTTTTCTTCCTCTTACCTAGTGTTTACATAGCCAAATAAGCAAAGCTGGAGATAGAACTGCTTATATTAAAAAGATAAAGTGCACTGATTCATATAGGGCTTATATAACAGAATTTGCATTTCTCTCAGCAAGTCTTTCTCATATAAAACATTTTATATATAGCATTGTATATTTTACTATACACTGTATATTAGGAGTAAGTGTAAAATATTTAAAGATACTGTATTGAAGACATTAAAATTAAGAAAACTTGATGTGATATATACAAGGTATAGATACTAGATGAATCCTGTATTATAATTTATATTTTTATTTAAAATTAGATAGTACATATGAATAAGTATATAAACAAAATAAGCATATTTCAGGCAATAATGATTAAGTATCACCATTCAGGACCCAAACTGGATGACTGTCATGACCCAGAAGCCCCACAAATGTCCCTTTTCATTTCACTCTTCTGTAGTTCTGAGATGGGGCCTAATGGGAGGTTTTTGGGTCATAGAAGAAGATTCCTTATGAATGTCTTGGTGCGGTCCTCTTGGTAAGGAGCAAGTTCTCTATGTGTTCCCATAAGAGCTAGTTGTTAACAAGAACCTGGCACCTGCCCCACTCTCTCTGTTGCCCTTTGATCTCTGCACATGCTGGCCCCCCTTGGCCTTCCGCTCTGAATGAAAACAGCCAGAGACCCTAACCAGAAGCAATTCCTGGTGCTATGCTTCCTTTACCACCTGCAGAACCAGAAGCCAAATAAGCTTCTTTTCTTTATAAATCACCCAGCCTCAGACATTCTTTTATAGCAACACACATGGACTAAGACAGTTCTTTCTGAATAAGTCAAAACAAGCTAAACATAATACCCAAGACCCCCACATCTACGTGCAGAGTTTGTTGGAAAACAAGTTTCTTTCCATGTGGCCTTCAGCCTTGGAATATCCTTATAAACATTCTGCATTTGGCTGGTAGACAAGGGAAGTTATAGTGCATCAACCACAGTCCAATAGGTTTTATGCATCAAAAGATATTCTATTACACAGAAGTATAAAAGGGTATCAAAGAACTACCTGTGAACATTAGAGTTATAGTCTAGCCTCAATCTGAAGAAAAAGGGAAAATATTTGGTGAACTCCCAGAGAGTCTGTCATTACATTCTTAGTCTGTGCTTTCACTATGCTAAATTGAGTGTTAATCATCACTTTGTATTTCTTTATAGTTTTTACCACCCACATATATATGCCTTTCTATCTAATCTATCTATCCAGCTAGGTAAAAGTAGATTTTAGCTATCTATCTACTTATCTAGGTAGTTGAGCTTTATATTTAAATCAAGTTTATTGAAGAATAGAAATTGTACACATTTATGGTATACAACAGGATGTTTTGATATCTGTATACATAGTAGAATGGTTAAATCAAGCTAATTAATACATGGATTACCTTGCATGCTTCTTACAGTGATAGTAATTAATAGCAACATGTTGTATACTTGAAAATTGCTTTGTCTATTTTTGATACAAGATTATTTCTCTCTGTGTAAATATTTTCAAATAATTAATGATGCTATATGGTGCATTTGTTTTATTGTTACAGAGTATCCTATTGTATGAATATCACAGAGCATATTCATTTATTCTACTGTTAATGAACATTTTGTTTAGTTCCGGTTTGATATTATGAGCAATTCTTAAGTAAATATTATTTTATGTATCTCCTGTTATACATGTGCAAGAGTTTCCTAAGAATATATAGCTAGTAGTAAAATTATTTTGTAATGAGGCATGTACACATTGATATTGTTGGTGAGTAGCAACATGTTTTCAAAATTGATTGTGCTTCCAGCAGTGGATGAGCACTCTGATTCTTCATATCCTTACTAACTTCTTATATTGCAAGACTTTATTTATTTGATTTCTTCAATCTGGGGTGTATAAGATAATATTGACCTTATTTACTTGTTCAAAAAAATACTTAACAAGTACTTAATATGTACCAAGCACTGTTGATCTTGGAATGTATCATTTAAAAATAACAGCCTGAGAACCATGTGCTCACAGAGTTTATATATTTATGAGAACAGAGAGAAACCAAACACAGATGAAATAAACAATTTTATAGAAAACAAAACAACATTTAAAAAACTAAAAAGAAAAGGAAAACAAGAGCAGGATGAGAGGAACCAAAATAGTAGAGAATATGAGTTTTAATTTCAAATAGTTTGCTCACCACAGGACTGCTGAGGAGATGAATTTCAGAACACATTAAGTTTTAGCCACATAAACATCTGGAAGAACAATCTCTCTCCTTATATGTATTTACATGTAATCCTAATATTTGCTTAATAAAAATGCATGGTTTTAATAATCATTTATACATTTTTTATTGCTTAACATGTAGAATACAATTATATTAAAATACAATTTTCATAAAATGACCAAATATCTAGAGTCCTTACTAAATCCACATATACATCCTAATATTTTATAAATTAATTTCATTTTTCTATGTACATCATCATGTCATTTAAAAATAATTAATTCTTTCTTTTGTGGGTATGTTTTATCCCACACTAGGGAAGTTTCTTTCTATTCCTGGTTTGCTTAGAAGTTTTATTTTTTTCATGAATCAGCATTGATTTTGTGAAATATTTTTCTGCATTTACTAGGTGATCATGTAATGCATTTATTTTGTTAATGTATTAAACTATATTGATTGATTTTCTAATGTTAAACAACTTTGCATTCCTGGAATGAATGCATCTGAGTCACAATGGATTATTCTTTTCAGTAAGTGTTGCCTTTGGCTTGTTAACATTTTATTTAGGGATTTTGCCTCAGGGTTATGAGAGTTATTGCACAGTAATTTTCCTGCTAATAAATTTGTCAGGGTTTTGATAACAGACTCTATTTGGCCTTACAAACCATATTAAAGAATGTTTTCCTTTTTTCACTCTTCAGGAAGAATTTGCTTAAAATTGGTATTCTTTCTCCCTTCAATTTTTAAAATAAATTATCAAGGAAGCCATCTGAATTTTTTGCTTGTTTAATGACTTTTTTAATGAGAAGTTTTTAAATAATGTATTTTTCCCCAGCTTTATTATAATCATTTTAAAAATAAATATATTTTATGCAAATTTTCGGTTCCTCTTCTGTCCATTTGGAAAGTTGCTGTTAGATATGAATTCTAAATTTCTTTTCAAAGAATTAATATGTCAGTATGTTCAATTCTGTGCCTTCTACTTTTAAACTTAACTTCCTCATAAAGCAACCTTTTTTGATTATCTGCTCCACCCTGACTCATTTCAATCACCTGCTCCACCCTGACTCATTCTGATTCCCTGCTACCTGCTCTGCTCTGACTCCCGCCAAAGCACTCACCCCATCATTCTCTTCAAATTAGCCAATCGAAATTAGTTTAGCCTGTGCGGTCTAACCCTAGCCAATACGGGAATGACACAGCAGCAGGGGCAACGTGCGTGGCTTTACTAGTAGTGAAATTGTTAGCACTGGGGAATGTATCTGAGCCACACGGCACCAAAGTGTGTTACCGATGGCAAATCCACATGGGTCTGCAGCGACTTCCACTCTTGCCTCCTCAGAAGAAAGAATTCAACTGACGACATAAAGCAGAGTAAGAGACCGAGGCAAGTTTTAGTTCAGGAGTGATAGTTTATTTTAAAATTTGAGAGAGGGGAAAAAAAGGAAGTGAAATACACTTGGAAGAGGTCCAAAAGGGCCACTTGAGAGATCAAGTGCACTGTTTGACCTTTCACTTGGGGTTTTATACGGTGCTATGCTTCTGGGGTCCTGCGTCTCTTTTCCCTGATTATTTCTTTGGAGTGGGCTGTTTACATGTGTATACACGGCAACATGTGGGAGGAGCTGCATGTGCAGAATGTTTACTGGAATTATACACATGCTCACTTGGGTCATTCTTCTCTTACCAGTCAAATGTTCCTAGAAGGCCATATATGAGTTCAGTTTTGCCCTTTTGCCTCCTAGTGTAAGTGCATCTGGAGATCTTATCAGGAAGCTGCTGATCATCAGATTCAGGTGTTTCTCCTTACTGGGAGATCGCCTTTCCCTGGCACGGCTGCAATCAATTATTATTTTAGAGAAACAATTAACAACTAACTGCCTGACCATCACCTGATGGCTTCCGAACATTCCAGGTATGTGTAAGGGCCTGGGAGCCCTCTCCTGCTCTGCTCACGTCTGACTGGCTACCTGGTGTAACAAAATGGGACCTATCACAACGTTTTGAACAGAAGAGTAAGTAGAAGTGATTTTTGCAAATAATATTTTCTCTTTGTGGAAAATAAATTGTAACACAGCAAGAAGAGAATCTAGGAGACCATTAAAGAATGCGTTGTTTTAATCTAAATGAGAAATGAGAATGGCTCATCAAAGTGGGAGAAGTGGTTGAATTTTGTGTATACTTTTAGGATAGAAACAAGAGGATATCCACACGGATATTAGAGGCAGGGGTAGTGAGACAAAGAAATGAATCAAGAAGGCTTCCAGTATTTTTTGCCTCAGAAATTAAAACAACTGGTGTCATCAATTGTGATGAGGCAGGGTTTAAATCAAGCTATCAAATGTGTTGCCATAATGCTGTCTAGAAAACTGTCTAAATAAAATATTGGATTTGTATAAATATAACTTTAAAAGTTATTCTCTCACAAAGGGATTTTTCACATTCCTTATATTTAAAGTGACAAACAAGGTATTATTTTAGATTAAAAAAAAAAACCATAAAGGAGAAAGAGCCCATAGTGTGGTTTTAATACATTACAGATTTGAACTGTTTTTTAAAACTAAACAAGATGGTGTTTTTGAAGACTTTGAAAGGTGAAGCGATTAGTTTGCGACTATTTTGTTTTTTCACAGACTTTTTAGTAATTTATTTATGTAAGTGTAAATGATGGAATACCAAAGATGCATATACTTAATCATATTTGTGTCTTTTATAAGCTTTATCCATAGTTTATCAATTCAGATAATCATAGATTTTACTTCTCCCAAGCCATCACACTTGATAAGTTTAAATTTAACCGCATATATTTAGCATAATGCCATATGACTACAAAGGCTACTTTCTCTAATTTGAATAAGACACATTTTATTTCCTACTGTGTTTTACCAGTAGCTTCTCTCATTTAAAAAAAAAAAAATCCTGGAATGTTATATAATGGATTCTAATCTGCAACACTTCCTTGGGCTAAATTGCCTATTTCCCTCAAGACAAAAGCCTCCTCTAGGTCATCAACTAATTATCCACCCCTTTGTGTCCAGTCCCAAATGAAGCTTTGGATCTTCTAAAAATTATTAATATAATTTTCAAAGACACACACACAATGAAAGGCATTTTAACACTGATAACAGTAAGAGAACTTTTATAATGAGAAAAGCCTCCTATGTAATGATACTATCAAAATTTTACTCCCTGCTGTTTTTTCATTTTCTACTGTGTCCTCTCAAGAACGAGCAAAAAAAAAAAAGGATCAATTAGAAAAGATAAATAAAAGTAGAAATTTTTACAAATGAGGAGGCATGAAATAATTTAAATTATGTTTGTGCTTTATAGTTTAGCTCTAACACAATAGTCATTGTTGAGAAATGGAACATATTTATTAGAGTGAATTATATTTTTCTTCAAGCTGATATAAACTGTTCATTGATGTAATAAAGGTTAAAATGTATATATGTTAAATTGAAATTATTCCTTATTTATTTATTTTTATTATATTTTAAGTTCTAGGGTACATGTGCACAACGTGCAGGTTAGTTACATAGGTATACATGTGCCATGTTGGTGTGCTGCACCCATTAACTCATCATCTATATTAGGTATATCTCCTAATGCTATCACTCCCCCCCTCCCCCACCCCATGACAGGCCCCGGTGTGGGATGTTCCCCTTCCTGTGTCCAAGTGTTCTCATTGTTCAATTCCCACCTATAAGTGAGAACATGTGGTGTTTGGTTCTCTGTCCTTGTGATAGTTTGCTCAGAATGATGGTTTCCAGCTTCATCCATGTCCCTACAAAGGACATGAACTCATCATTTGTTATGGCTGCATGGTATTCCATGGTGTATATTGCCACATTTGCTTAATCCAGTCTATCATTAATGGACATATGGGTTGGTTCCAAGTCTTTGCTATTGTGAATAGTGCCACAATAAACATACGTGTGCATGTGTCTTTAAAGCAGCATGATTTATAATCTATTGGGTATATACCCAGTAGTGGGATGGCTGGGTCAAATGGTATTTCTAGTTCTAGATCCTTGAGGAATCACCACGCTGTCTTCTACAATGGTTGAACTAGTTTATAGTCCCACCAACAGTGTAAAAGTGTTCCTATTTCTCCACATCCTCTCCAGCACCTGTTGTTTCCTGACTTTTTAATGATTGCCATTCTAACTGGTGTGAGATGGTATCTCATTGTGGTTTTGATTTGCATTTCTCTGATGGCCAGTGATGATGAGCATTTTTTCATGTGTCTGTTGGCTGCATAAATGTCTTCTTTTGAGAAGTATCTGTTCATATCTTTTGCCCACTTTTTGATGGGGTTGTTTGATTTTTTTCTTGTAAATTTGTCTAAGTTCTTTGTAGATTCTGGATATTAGCCCTTTGTCAGACGGGTAGATTGTAAAACTTTTTTCCCATTCTGTAGGTTGCCTGTTCCCACTGATGGTAGTTTCTTTTGCTGTGCAGAAGCTCTTTTGTTTAATTAGATCCCATTTGCCAATTTTTGCTTTTGTTGCCATTGCTTTTGGTGTTTTAGTCATGAAGTCCTTGCCTATGCCTATGTCCTGAATGGTATTGTCTAGGTTTTCTTCTAGGGTTTTTATGGTTTTAGGTCTAACATTTAAGTCTTTAATCCATCTTGAATTAATTTTGGTATAAGGTGTAAGGAAGGGATCCAGTTTTGGCTTTCTACATATGGCTAGCCAGTTTTCCCAGCACCATTTATTAAATAGGGAATCTTTCCCCATTGCTTGTTTTTGTCAGGTTTGTCAAAGATCAGATAGTTGTAGATGTGTGGTATTATTTCTGAGGGCCACGTTCTGTTCCATTGGTCTATATCTCTGTTTTGGTACCAGTACCATGCTGTTTTGGTTACTGTAGCCTTGTAGTATAATTTGAATCAGGTAGAGTGATGTCTCTGGCTTTGCTCTTTTGACTTAGGATTGTCTTGGCAATGCAGGCTGTTTTTTGGTTCCATGTGAACTTTAAAGTAGTTTTTTCCAATTCTGTGAAGAAAGTTATTGGTAGTTTGATGGGAATGGCATTGAATCTATAAATTACCTTGGGCAGTATGGCCATTCTCACGATATTGATTCTTCCTATCCATGAGCATGGAATGTTCTTCCATTTGTTTGTGTCCTCTTTTATTTCCTTGAGCAGTGGTTTGTAGTTCTCCTTGAAGAGGTCCTTCACATCCCTTCTAAGTTGGATTCCTAGGTATTTTATTCTGTTTGAAGCAATTGTGAATGGGAGTTCACTCATGATTTGGCTGTTTGTCTGTTATTGGTGTATAGGAATGCTTGTGATTTTTGAACATTGATTTTGCATCTTGAGACTTTGCTGAAGTTGCTTATCAGTTTAAGGAGATTTTGGGCTGAGACATTAAGATTTTCTAAATATACAATCATGTCATCTGCAAACAGGGACAATTTGACTTCCTCTTTTCCTAATTGAATACCCTTTATTTCTTTCTCCTGCCTGATTGCCCTGGCCAGAACTTCCAACACTATGTTGAATAGGAGTGGCAAGAGAGGGCATCCTTGTCTTGTGCCAGTTTTCAAAGGGAGTGCTTCCAGTTTTTGCCCATTCAGTATGATATTGGCTGTGGGTTTGTCATAAATAGCTCTTATTATTTTGAGATACGACCCATCAATACCTAGTTTATTGAGAGTTTTTAGCATAAAGGGTGGTTGGATTTTCGAAGGCCTTTTCTACATCTATTGAGATAATCATGTGTTTTTTGTCTTTGGTTCTGTTTATATGCTGGATTGCATTTATTGATTTGCATATGTTGAAACAGCCTTGCATCCCAGGGATGAAGCCCACTTGATCATGGTGGATAAGCCTTTTGATGTGCTAACTGTTACCTTTTGAAACAAAATAGTATAGTAAATACAGACTGGAAAATTAAAGGAGAAATTAGATTGTAGTTTAAAGGTTAAGCTTTCAATAAAAAAAAACAGTTGAGTTATTCCACTAAATTCTGTGATGTCAGCTGTTATTTCATTGTGGAGTGACAGGAAGACAATTAAAAGCAACAATAAAAAGTGTAACACAATTTTCTTGTGAGAAAAAGAGAGAAATGTAAAACCATATGTTTTTAAATAATATTTTTACTAATATGTTTTGGACATGAATGTAATCTTTTCATTTTATTTAGAATTTGATATTAATAGAAATCTATATTCTGTTAAATTGAGAAAAGTAAGATGACATTTCAGCCTATACCCATGAGAAAGTAGAATTAACTGACTTAAATATCAATTATATTCTGAGGCACAAGAACGGTTTTCCTCCATTTACTATATATGTAAATAAGATAATAAAATAATGCAGAATGTTAAAATATGGTGTGTTTCTCTACTGCTGTTTAAAATGTTGAAATTTCAAAATAAATGAGCCAATATGTTAACATGGGTAGGATATTTGGCCAAAAAAAACTATCATATCTCCCTAATACTTCGTAAAGTTGGCTCTACTATTCCTTTTCTTATTTTACAGTGTCTTTTTTCTATGAACATTGATGTCCTTTTAAGACCTAGCTTGAACACTTCTTTATTCTTGAAGTTTATTTTCACTCTCCCCTCTCTCCAGACACCATCACTCTTTCTAGGATGCTTTTAGTTTTTTTGGTGGCACAATACTCATCTCTGGTTGATGGCAGCTACTTGCCTGGATTCCAGAACATGTAACAGAGATGTAGCCACAGAATGAAATACCCCTTAAAATCAAAACTATCATGAGTTTATAGTTCTGTGACTAGTGTTGGCAACATCTTAAAGGTGGCACACACCACAAGAGAAGGAAGTGGCACTTAGTGAAAAAGAAGCTTCACAGAAGCCTGATTGGAAATTGTGGTTTCCAAATTGTGAGAGGGCTATTTTCAGTGTTTTCAGGCATAGGAACAATAAGAATCGTGTTTATTTGCATTGACATCTGAAAAGGAAGGCATTGACTCAGAGGCTGGAATTCATTAATTCTGCAAACATTTATTGAATAGTCACTCTTTGCCAGACTCTATTGAAAAGTAAAGGATATGGAGGCATGCGAGGTAGGCATGAGACATGAAGCTTCTTCAGTCATGGAACCAGCAATTAACATGTTCTGACTATCATGTTCTATGAAGACACAAGCTAGTGTAGTTTTAGTTACTTAGCTGGAAAAATCATATTCTATAGTCAATTGTTTTTGTTTTCACATAGCAATAGGTATGAAGTAAGCAGCTAGTGCATTTATATTCCTAAAGGATCTTACAGAGAAATCTCTATAGTAGATGCTTAATAAACGTTTTTTAAGCCAAATGTCTATAACTCCTTAATACTATTTCAAACCATGGAAATAAAATTTGGGATAATTCAATATTTTTAAGATAGTGGTACCTCTTTATAATTACTCCTCTTCTGTTTCGTTTCCCAAGATGGAACCTATATTGGAAGTGTTTTTGTGTTCTCTGGTTAACAGGGAATTATGTTGTTCATCTTTAGTAAGCTATGCAGCTCTCTTGTGGAGTCTCTGGACTGCTTTGCTCCCTAATATATATTACCAGCTGTGGTGCAAATATTCTACCTAGATTATTAGCCAGTAGGTAGAAATCAATCACTAAATCCTTTCCTTCTGCTCCAGACCTATGCTAGTCTATTAATGTTTTCGGTGCATTTTAGTCCCTCATCATGGGTTCTGTATACACTATGTAAATACCATGGACAAATGACTAATTTTGCAATAGTATCACATTTCTAGAGCCTACTTCCTGATGGTATATTTTTATTACATTGTTTATGCTGGAAGTGACCATATGGATAGCTTCCTCGAGAAGCCACAATCCTCCCTTCAGTTTATTTAGGGGTTTCTGCCACTAATTTCAATGTCATCTGGCCCCCAGATTTCTTCTTACAGATTTCGAATAGCTCCTCTTCTTCCAAAGACTGTAGAAAATGAGTAGGAGTAAAACCAATACTGTAAATAATGGCCACTCACTCTTCCATAATTTCCTTGCTTTATAGGTCAAGAAGGGCCTAGCATCAGGCCTTTCATATCCTTTAAATCACATAACCCTTCTTCCCTTGGCAGAAACATGTATAGCCTAGCCATCATAAATTGAGATGATATATCCCAAATATAATAGCAGCTCTGAACTCTCTAGATTGGCTTTTATATGATACAGATTTTATAACATGTCTTCTCTTAGTGAAACTGGCTTTAAATTCTGTTACGTTGAGAGCTAATACTATTTTGAATGTCAAAAACTTAAAATATTTCAATCCATATTACTTTTGCTATAAAAATCCTAATCAAGCTGGGCACGGTGGCTCATGCCTGGAATCCCAGCAATTTGGGAGGCTGAGGCAGGTGGATCACTTGAGGTCAGGAGTTCAAGACAAGCCTGGCCAATATGGTGAAACCCTGCCTCTACTAAAAATACAAAAATTAGCCTGGTGTCATGGCACATGCCTGTAATCCCAGCTACTCAGGAGGCTGAGGCAGGGGAATCGCTTGGACCCAGGAAGGGAAGGTTGCAGTGAGTCGAGATTGTGCCACTGTACTCCAGCCTGGGCAACAGAGGAAGACTCTATCTCAAAAACAAACAAACAAAAAACCCTAATCACAACTTCATATAACTTGTGTCAGCTGGATAACTCAGGATGACTAATGTAATGTCATGCAAAATAAAGTGAAAAAGAGAAGAATTTGTATTTACTTAAAAATAGCATCTCATTGGTATGCTTGTTTTTTAAGAACACTTCCTTAATTCAGAAATATTTATTCTTTAGAGTTAATATACATTTTTGGCTTAATCAAGGGCAATTTATAAACATAAAACAATATTTTGAGTATTCTTTTTCACAGATGGCTACAATAGTGACCCTTCTTCCTGTGAGTGCTGTCATAAGATGTCAATGACATCTTTAATCTGTCCAGTCTCCTTTCCTTAATGAGCAAAGGCACTGAGAACTGACTGAGCCCCAGGCCCAGGGATCTTGGCTGTATTTCCTCCCGTGGTCTGTAATATGATGTGTATGGCAACAATGTCCAGACCCTTGCACTTCTGGGCCACATTGTGGATGGCCAACATGGTGGTTTAAGGTGAGAGTTCATTTCGGTCACCCTTATTCTTCATCCACCAGTCATGCAGCAGATAGTTTATTTGTCAGAGATATCAATAACATGGACAGAAGTGTCATTGAAGGGTTAAAAAACGTGGCAGACATAAAATATATTCTCTACTTTAGCCCCTGAAATCCAAAGCTGATGACTTGTTCTTCATTTCCTTCCCCATCTGAGGTGCCATTTCTATGGTTGTTTCCAGACTCTGCCACCAGAAAGAATATATAAAATAAAATTAGAGTCATGATAATTTTCTTTCTAAATACTGTTACAATGAAACAATATTATACTTAGAGATGATGTATTAGTCCATTCTCACGCTGCTAATAAAGACATACTCAAGACTGGGTAATTTATCAAGGAAAGAGGTTTAATTGACTTGTAGTTCTAGAGGGCTGGGGAGGTCTCAGGAAACTTGCAATCATGGCAGAAGGGGGAGCAAATATGTCCTTCTTCACATGACAGCACAGAGAAGTGCCCAGCAAAAGAAGGAAAAGCCCCTTATAAAACCATCAGATCTTGTGAGAACTCACTCACTGTCATGAGAACAAAATGAGGGTAACCGCCCCCATGATTCAATTACTTCCCACTGAGTCCCTCCCACAACGTGTGGGGATTATGGGAACCACAATTCAAGATGAGATTTGGGTGGGGACACAGCCAAACCGTATCCGATGATTAATTAGTGTATACAGAGGCCTTGATATTTCAAGTTATGTCAAGTTATTATCTTTTCTGTCCTTAGAAAATTTTAAAAAGCATGAGCATCAAGAAAAGCTTAGGCAATAAAAGAATTCATTACAGTTAAAATGGGAACTTCCATTTTATTAATATAAAAAGAAATTTATTATTTAGATAAATTTCTACCTGCAAAAAATAAGAACAGAAGTAGTTGGTATTGACTTCTGATATTGACCCTCTCAGGGTGAATAGATACTACTCTTAGAAATGGTAAATATGATATAAAATATTTCGGTAGAATAAATTAATTTTATATCAAGAAATTTGCTTATGAAATATGTAAGTATTTTCTAGGTACAAGAAAATGATTCCTTAAGTAGCATTTAAGCTTTAAGTATATTCTGAACCAGATATATATGTTTTCTTTATTTTTTTCCCTACAATTTATTATCTCTGTCAGTACAACCATGGAAATAGAAACATAATTTATAAATAAAAAAGAAATAGAAGCTGAGAAATTTTAGATATATTCTTTTTCTCTCTCCTCCACTTAATTTTTCATTTGCACATGCACACACACACACAGCAATATATTCTGGGAGCTGTATTTAAAATCGATTTTAAAGAGCAATTTGAATAATGATTTTGTATATGTATTTAACTTTTCTTTAAAATATTAATATCATTATTTTCTTTCAGTTTATTTTATTTCACAAATTATATGGAGAACAATATTGAAAGGAAGACTGTATTATTTATAGGCAATAATACTAAGATTAATACAGGAACAAATGTCAATCACAAAGTTTGAAGAGACTAAATATTTGTTAAATATAATTTAGTTATGTTGAAGCCATTTTAGTTTTCAACAATGGATGCTTTAATTCCAATCAGAAGACTAAGTGATAAATTACATAAAGAAAAATAATATGTGCTGTGAATAAATAATCTTCAGGGAGCATAAGACATATGAAAAAGGAGTAATGCATATTTAACTTACAGTTATAAGTGATTTAAGAATGTTTGTCTCTATAAGACCCCAAAGCTATAATTGGAATATTAAGAAAATTAATGTTATTTTGCTGTTTTTAAAAGAAAAAAAGTTAAAATTAGAAATATAAATTTAAATATTTATAAGTTGTAAATTAAAATGTATGAGTTCGTAAATACAAATATACTTATAGACATATTAATATAATCTAAATTGCTTATTTCCATTCATCTAAAACCATTATAAGACTAGAGACTATGCACTGATTTTATACGGGAAACTGGAAAAAAATGATGTCAAGGAACAAAAATGTCATAGATGAATAATAAATCCTATATAATGCTGTGAAACAAAGATGATAACATAGATAGGAGATTAGAAGCAAATTGAAAACATGTCTGTTGCAATAAATAGAAAGATAATTCAGAATGATAATAATTCAAAAGAGATATGATTTAAAAGTAGAAAAAACTCAGATGATAAGGCATCTATTGTATGTACAATACTGTATTATAGATTAAAAATAGAAATAACTTTTAAGTATATTTGAAGTTAAATATGGGATTGTCTAAAAAATAAATATAAGTAAATTGTGAAAGAAATATCTAACATAAAGAATATATTTTTATAACAAAAAAGGAAATGGTGAGTAAAAGTAGATTTCATCTCATTAACATTTATAATTTTATAAAAGTATGAAATTTAGTTATATGATATGATACCTGATACAATTATAGTTAAATGAGAAAGTGCAGTAGGAGAATGGAATATGATTACTCTTCAGATATATTGAAATAAATAGAATGATATAGCTAAAATAGAATATTTGTTGGCAGAATATTTACCTACCTACTACAATTTTTGAAATAAAATTACTAATAGTTATTTAGCTTATAAAAATACAACAGAATATGTCAAAATATGTCACATAATGAATAGCCAAAGGTGAAAATATAAAATAAAAACAATATAAAGAACAATAAAAAGAAAGAATACTAGAAAAATATTTGGTCAATATTATGTTTCCTATTGAAATACGGTGGTTCCAGTGAAATGTGTCTATCACAGAAACTAAAGGATGGAATTGTATAGAAAATAGACATAAAATTGCCAGGGAATAGCTCATGTGTTCTACATGTTACATCATTAATTGCATGTGAACACTAAACTAGGTTCAACATCAAAATTGGTCAGGAGGTAACCAAGTAAATTGAAATTATTTGGATAAGTATTTGAGATGTGGGTTCTATGGAGAAGATCCTATGATGAAAGAACCATTGTACTGATAAGAACAATGCAGCAAAAAAGAATCTAGACAAACAATAAACATTGACAAATAGAAAGATAAGTATCTATTGATAGAGGAATCCATCTTGATTTAGCAATTTGTCCTAGTTAGATGACATCATCCTGTGGAAAAAAATTTATGGGCAGTTCATTATCTGTGTAGTCCATCAGGAGCAGTTATGAATATAATTATTCTTTCATAATAAATTATTATTGAAGCATAATTTAAGAACAATATAAATATAAAGAGCTACTTATAAAACAGGAAATTTTATGTAAATAATTGAAAGTACACATAAAATTATTAAATAAGCAGCAGTAAAAGTCATTCATCTATCTAACACAAATGAAGGAGTTAATGGTATGTTCAGTGGGAAATCTGCAAGTCAACCAAATCTGGACAAGGCGTCATTATACAATTATTTGCATTCTCTTAATTATAAGAATGAGAAAAGGCAGACTTCAGATTTTGTACAGGAGATAAGAAAAGAAGAAAGGACTTTGTTCAGTTGGTACAATAGAAAACCTCAGGTGAAATAATAATTATATTTTCTAACCAACTAGCAAATAATGGTAAAATCAATAAAGGATTACTGAACTTAATTTCAGTGAAGAAAAAGCCCTTCATATGCAAAATGCAAGTCACACAGTTTCAATATCAGAGGCAAACACATTTTCTGATTATGTTAGGCTGCCATATGGAGATGTGAGAAAATCATTAGGGCTTTGAATGACAGTGTGAACTGTTGGTTCAGGTTTGAGAGTGGAAGAGCTTGAAAAGAAGAGAGAAATCCATTGGCCCAGTGATTCTTATCCCTGGGCCAATGACAGGGATTTGACAGAATTTACAAATTTGACAGAAATTACAACAGAAGAGGCCCTTATAGGAAGAGAGAAATTGTGCAGTTCTGGACATTCTTTTAGAGATTAAATATGAGGTTCTTCCTAGAGTTGAGTCCAAAGGATAATAAAAATATATAAAAGAGAAGCCAAATTTTTCCCAGCTCACATGAAGAATATGTGTAGAAACTGCTTACCTTACCACTCAGAGAGAGAAAAGGTATTAGATCCTAGCATATAAATAAATGAAACTACAGACATGAAGTCCAAACTTTTTTATTTCATGTAATATCTGGACTTCACCTATATATACATAAAAATTGACTAGTAACTAAGATAAGTAAGGTCAATAAAAGAAACCTGACAAGTAGTTTATTTACTAAATTAGAAAATAAATTAAATGATTATAAATATTATAAAAAAGTATAGGAACAAATGGATATCATATGCAAAGAAATGAAGTATTTTGAGACAGAATTATAAGATCTAAAAAAGAGCTAAAATAAATTTTACAACTGAGCAATATAAGACTTAAAATAGAAATGCATTGGATGGGATTAGCAGCAGGTTGAACAGAAGACAAGATCATTGAGTTTGAACTGTTAAATATAAATTACTCAACTGAAGCAGAGAGAAATTATAGGAGAAAAGGAACCAATACATGATATCATGTGAGACATGATCAAAATGAATAACATACACACAATTAGAGTTCCAGGAAGGAAGAGAGGGAAAAGAGAACAAAGGATACAAATATTTGCGTAAGTAATATAGCTAAATTTTTCCATTTTAATAAAAAAAAATCCAACCCACATATCTGAGAACCTCTAAAAAGCCAAAATCAAATAAACTAAAAAACAAAAAAATCAAAATAGAAAACACATTATACTTAGCTATAATGTAGCAAAATTAGTTTAAAAAGCCTTAAGAATTTTAAGAGCTGCAAAAAAAAAAACTATATATCACATGCAGAAGTATAAAAATAGTAACACATAACTAATCAATGTATACAAAGCAAACAAGAAGTTGATGGAACAATGGATTTAAATTGCTTAAATTTTTTAAAAGGTCAATATAGAATCTAAATGTAGGAAAACTACCCTTGAAAAATGGAAGTGAATACTCAAATAAAAGACACTTTGGATAATTCACTGCCAGCAGGTCCACATAATAAGAGAGACTAAAATATGTTTTCTATTTTAAGGGAAATTATATCAGAAAGCAGTATAGAATCCTTGGAAGGAAGAATACCATAAATTATATTTGGTTATTATTATGGCAATTTTGTTTTTTCAAAGGCAACTACTTTTATGTATAAACATTCATATATATATACATATATATACATATTTATACATTTACATTTCAATATAATGAAGAATTTATAACACATGTAAAAGAAATATATGACAAGAGAATGACAAGAAAAATAAGAGAAGATAAGGTAAAGTGTTGCAAGTGTTTTAAATTACATATTAGGCGGTATAAATTTCCTGAAGGTAGATAGTAATAAAAGAAAGAGAAAGACTATTATCTATTCTTTTGTAATACCTAGAATGTAAGGCCAGCCATTATTTTAAGTAGAAATGAGAAAGTGAAGAACGTGGAAGAATTTTTTTTGCATTACATTTCTCATAAAGATTATTAATGATGGGAAGGTATACAACACTTGAGATTTTTGCAAGGAGTATGTACAAAGATAAGCAAATACTAATGCATGTGTGTGTGTATATTTGTGTCTTAACTTTTTATATGGAATTCAAGTGCTGTCCTCTGGGTGTCTTTTTTGATTGCTAGTATATTGGGCCACTTAGTCTTCTTTGGAATAGGAATGGTCATGGAAGGCTGTTGCAAGTAAAGAATATGCTACCTTGTTAGCTAGGTACCTTTCTATACCTGTACACCAAAGTCAGATGAACTAAAGAAAAATAATGGCTTTCTAAATATATTGGAAATACCTACTTAGTTTTTTTTTTATCATATCACAAATTTATTTTGAAAAATTTCCAAGATCATTATCAAGTAAAATAGTTGACACTATGTACTAAAGCTAATTCAGTAGTAAGAACAAAAGTGAGATACATAACTTTAGATGTAATAGAATAGTCAAGAGTCTATTGTAGTGAATATTTTAGGAATGATATTAGATTATCTGTAATACCCCTTCATTTGTTGTAGTTTCTCTCCTTAACATGGATATCACTAGGATTTTCCTTCTTCCCACACAGTGCTAAATAATGGATTAGATTGTATATGTCACTGGAAAATAGAAAACCAGTTAGCTAGTCACTTTTACCTATACTAACTCTTGAAAAACCCAAATCAATGCCATACTGATGAGTGCTAGTGATGTAAATTTTTATTTTAAGAAAATCTAATCAACAAATAATCTTAAGAAATATTAGACAAATATCTATGCATGAAGATTCAAAGCAGGATTTCTACTCTTGTATAAAAGCCATGAGTCAACCCAATTATTTGAATCAGTTCATTCCAAGCCATCATTCTTAATGATTGTCCTTGGTGTCTCTTTTGTCATAATGTTAAAGTCAAATCCAAAAGAGACACAAACATTTAAAATCTTGAATTTTACAAAAGTGAATGCTTTGTCTTCACTCTTAATTTTGTTTTCATGTGGAGTGATATCTAATGTTTCTTTTTCCAATGGAAGGAATGGGTATTGCAGGAAAAGAGCAAAAACAAACAAGGACACACAAATGTAAGGTAGAGAGAACCAGAAGAGAATTTGTATTCCTTTCATGCAGCTGACTTCATTTTTTTCAAATGTGAATTAAATATGTGCTGAGGTGGCCTTATCTTCTTCTGGAAGTCCCTAGGTAAGATTGCATCACACTGCTACGTGACAGGGAGTAT
This sequence comes from Pan troglodytes, assembly GCF_028858775.2. Taxonomy (NCBI): domain Eukaryota; kingdom Metazoa; phylum Chordata; class Mammalia; order Primates; family Hominidae; genus Pan; species Pan troglodytes. Next base: position 162,534,890 of record NC_072401.2, on the reverse strand, counting down.
TGGCCCTGCAAAACACTTGAGTGGGCCTTAATGACTATAAGTCTTACAGTCCACCATAGTTTATAAAAAGTTTTGCACTGTTAGTAAATGGCAAAGGAATATGCCAATAAGGCATAAAAAACAGTTTCCAATGGTAATACTAATAATATCAAAATGCCCCCAATTAATAAAAATCTCTCCCATTATTAAATATCTTGACGTAAATTAAAGCACAAACATAAAAACGCTTGAAAATTAAACCTCTAAGTATCAAACTTTTAAGACACTGAAATTAAAAATTAATTTTCTTGTGAGTTGAACATAAAAAATAAGATTTGTACTTTTTGTTGTTGTTATTGCATTTTTTTTTCTGTCTAGTCCCAGCCAGTTGTCAAAATGGGACCAAGATTTCTTAAACTCCCAGTTGTTGCCAGGGCTGTCTCTCACTGGATTTAATATTACCCCCAACATTGCCTCATATGTTACAAATGTAGTACCAAAGCCCTCATGAACCTCTTTGATAGAGTAAAAAGAGTTAATAGGACACAAAAGATGACTATACTTTTTGACTACTATCTACCTAATTTTAGAATCAGTCCCATGCCCAGTCCCCAGATATGTGACCTTAAACAAGGCTTTAATCCCAGAACAGTTTCTAGCATTGCCATAGGACCATATTAAAGACACAAAAGTATCTGCAGGATGAAGAGTAGGCAAGGAAAATCCTCATTTCCGCTTCACCAGGATAACAGTCAAAACCATCTGACATAAATCTAAAATTTGTAAACTTAAACTCAATTGGGAAATAGCTTCCTACAAAAAGTTAAATTTAGTATGAAGAGTTTTGCACACATGGAGAATATTCAATTATGCATATGTCTCCTGTCTTGGAGAGAGATATTGAAACAGTGTTGTCTGCATGCAAAATTTAGAGATTTACAACTGTGGTAATTCCTCTCAGCAGATCTTTCTGGAGGCAGATTTTTTTTCCTTCCAGTATATTTAAAAGATGTTAATAGTCATTACTTTTAACCCTGTGTTTCTGGCACCCCGGAGTAGTAAACTGAACTTAGATTGGATTTAGTTACATGTTGTTCAAACTATTTGGAGAGTTGAGTTTTGAACTGAGTTAACAGTGAGTGTATCTGCTGCCACTTGGTATGGAAATCCTTAGGTCTAAGAAATCCATTTCATAAAAAATGATTCATCCTTCATATGTTATTAGTCAATATAGAGTTAAGTTGAAACTCAGATTGGTGATAGCTCATATGCCTATATACAAACACATGAGTTCACTCCTCTCTCTTCTTCACTCATACTACTGCTTTGACCCTGAATGAAAATGGAAACTGAAACAACTAATTCAGGGCTGCCTATGTAGACTTGGATCTAAAATTTAAAACTCGACTTTACCAGTGCTTTAAAACACATGCTAAGCTCAGCTACCTGAGAGCTTAAAGTAGCATATATATCTGACTCCCTAAGTCTACAAAGATGACATTTGAACTGCCTTCATAATATTTTGAAATTTTGCTTCATTGACATCTGCTTCAATGAAGGTAAGATCACTCCTTTTAAAGAAAGAGCTACTGACTTTGGAAAATATGCAGCATAAACTATAGTCACCCACTAGAGTCAAAGTACCTTATGGCTTATAGGATAGAGCTTCTTGTTAAAGCTACATGACTTTTTTGGAAAACTATAAAAGCCAGCCTCATAATTCAATATTAGTTTCTGCAAACCGCTAACTTCAGTATGCCTGGCCTACTCAAAAAGTCCAGAAGCTGAAACTGTATGACTTGCCTATAAAAGAGGTCTCAGTCAGCCCATATGTGTTTTGCTTCCTGAAAATATACTTCTCATGTATTATTCAAAGTCAGAGGCCAGCCTCCTGTAAAATTGAATTCACCCGGCAAGGTGGCACAAGCCTGTTGTCCCAGCTACTTGGGAGGCTGAGGCTAGAGGATCACTTGAGGCCAGGAGTTTGAGGCTCAGTGTCTATAATTCTGTCTGTGACTAGGAACTGCATTTTACCCTAAGCAACATAGCAGGAGCCCATGTGAAAAGAATTATAGATATAGAAATAATTATATTTATGTATTAATTATATATTATAATATGTTATAGCATATAATATATAATTATATATTATATTATTATAAAATATTATTACATATTATATATATTTAATATATCTATTTAAAATTGATTTTGCCCCCACCAAATTGCAACCTCCCAGTGTTTCCCTCCTGCCCCCTTGTATTAGTCAGGGTTCTCTGGAGAAAAATAACCAACAGGGTGTGTGTGTGTGTGTGTGTGTGTGTGTGTACAGAGAGAGAGATTTTAAGGATTTGGCTCACATTCTTCCTTGGGAAAGTCAGTCTTTGCTCTAGTAAGGACTTCCTTTAACTGATTGAATGAGGCATGAGTCTCACCCACATTATGGAGGGCAATCTGCTTTACTCAACGTCCATTCATTTAAATGTTAATTTCACCCAAAAAAGCATCTTTACAGAAACATCCAGAATAATGTTTGATCAAATATCAAATGTTGTTGGGTACCATGGCCCAGATAAAATTAACCATCACACTTCTGCACACTCACATCAGACAGGACCTTCCCCCATCAGATGTATGTTTTGTGGCAAAGATAGGAATGTGTGCTTCATGCAAGTAGCTCATATTCAAGAAAAACAAGTATGATGGGATGATTAGTTTAAGTCAAGTTTCTTACCAATCAGATGCATTTTTCAAACACTGAAGAGGGGGAGTGATCAAAAGGCAAAGAGAAGCCAGAAGCTTCACATGAATTGATAATCCTCCTTATCAAAGAAAACAGAGGAGATTATTTTGGGTGAAAATGTAATCATATTGTTACTTTAATTTAAATTAATGATTACTAGATAAATTGATAATTTTTCATTTAAAGGCACAATCACTCTAATTGTGAATTATTTTTCCATGTTTCTTAAACATTTGTTAATTGGCTTCAAAAGTTATTCTTCAGCAATATGTACTTTCTATTTATATAGAAATGAATTAACCACTTTTTGTAAACATCCTGAAAATAAATTGTTTTTTGATAAAAATCTAATCTAAAGTTCTCACAAATTAAATTGCATTTATTAGAATACGTTAAAATATTAATATTAGACCAATGTATTGATTAGGATATTGAGTTGGCTGTTTAAATAAGGACCAAAATGACAATACCTTAAACGAAAATACAAGTTTATTTCCTTACTGTGTTAGCGATGCCAGCTAGTGAAAAAGAAGGAATGGAGAACATAACTGTTTGCGTACACAGCACTATATTGACGTTACCCGAATAATGTCTGCTTCCACATTCACTGTCAGAACTCTGTCACAATGCCCTATCTGCCTCAAAGAAGCCTGGGAAAGTTACTCTTTAGCTGGGTGGTCATGCAGCTGAATCTTTTATTACTCTAGAGAAAGGGTTAGCAACCTTTATGTATAAAAGGACAGAGGGTAATTATTTAAAGTTTTGGAGTCATATGGTCTCTGTTGTACTACCCAACTCTGCCACTGCAGCACAAAAGCATCATGAATAACAAGTAAATGAATTAGAATTGCTGTGTTTTGGTAAGATTTAATTTATGAACACTGAAGTTTTAATTTTGTTTACTTTTCACATTACTAAATGTAATTATTTTTTGAATTTTTTGAATTTTTAAAATTATTTAAAAATTATTTAAAAATTCAAATATAATCCTTACCTTGTTAGCCACACAAAAAAAACAGATGATGGAGCGGAATTTGGCCCACTAGCACTGATTTCTCAATTCATATAGGAAAAGAGAAGGGGTATTAAGGACCAGTTATTAGTTTCTGCCACATGTATCTAGTAAGATATATTTCAGGAATATGGGAATGGTATAGCAATACTAAATCTATTAAAATATTTCCTGAAGTTAGTCCTTAAAATTATGAAGCATTGTGTACTATCTTAATAGATGACAAAATAGCATTTGACAGTTTTAAAATCTGTTTGTAAATTGTGAAACAAACAAAAACCTTTAAATATGGATTCAGTTCTGACTCCATACCTCACTAGATGTGAAGATTAGACAAATCTTTCAATCACATTGATGCTAACTTTTCTTATTTGTAAAATGATAACATTGATTTTTGTCTATATTAAATCATGAAGGTTAATTACTAAATGCAATAAACACTTTAATTATTTTTCATCTCTCTTCAGAATTTCATATTGATTGGCAATTTGCCTTTGTGGGAAAATTTTGGTAAGTATATTTCTAACTACATGATCCACTAGATTTCATTTTCTTCTTTAGCAAGCCCTTCTCAAACACTTTCATATGTTGCTTCTTCCTTTGCCTATCATTTTTGTGTCAAATTTTTCCTGGGTACCATTTTTAGCCCTTTTCTTCCTACATACATTTTCTCCTTAAAGATCTCATCTAACTTTATAACTTAAGTGGTCACTGACACCTGTAAGATCTATAATATCTATACAGCCAAATACCTACCAGAAATCTTCCAGATGCCCCTAGGCAGTTGAAATTCACTGTAACCCCCATTCCACAAAATGTGATTTTTCTTCTGTAATAATTATTTCAGTCACATATACCACAATTCACTTACTTGTCTAGGTAACTATTGTTCATGTGTACATTATTCAACATATATATTTTGTATGACATTCAGTCCTCTAGGCACTATGTTATAGTAATAATCAAGAAAGACTAGTTCCCAATTTTCATGAGTTTAAACTGTTGATGAGAGAGGAGCAGAGAAAAAAATGTAAAGTAAAAAACACATAAAAATAATGACTTAATTTTGAACTAAGAATTATGAAGATAATAACATAGACTACCCTTTTGGACGGTAACTATGGTGGGGGAAGCAATAAATAGGGTGGTTAAGGAAGGCCATGCCCAGGAGGTGGCATTTTGGTCCTGTGCCTTTCGATTAAATCTTCACAGTTTGCCAGAGAGATGGTATGGGTTACATAGATCTTACCAAGTGATTTCCCTAATTAACATTTTTAATTGGGTTTTAAATAGGAGGGACCACCATAGTCCCAAAACTGAAATATTGTTCAAGGCCCCAAAATATTTCTGATTCCATCTTAAACCTCATCTTTTCCAATTCCACATCATTATTTCTGCTCAGTAGTGAATTACTGAAGTTCCTTTAACAGTCACCATTTATTTCTGCCTCCTTATCATTGCACATGGTCTTCTTTCTCTTTAGACTTCATATGGCTAAATAACTATTGCTCAGAACACTCAGAGACCAACTAAATGGGACACCTCATCTGTTATATAGAAAATGTGTGTTGTTTACTCTTCCACTAGTTTGTTCCTTGAGTGCTGGGAATTGTGTTTACTCAACTTTGTATACCAAACACTTAGCACATTAACTGGAAACATTACAAGTATTTGTAATGCTCAATAATTATTTATTTAATAAATCCAAATTTTTTTATTATTTTGTTTTAGTCATTTAAACTAATTGTTTTACTCAATTTTTTTCTAGTAACACCAACGAGGTCTTTGTGATTCATCTTTGAACCCCTAATGCATAACAAAGTAGTTTCTCACTAAATATATTTTTTATATTTGTATGTATTCATATTTGTATAAATGAATGATCAAGTAAATGAAATTAATTTAAGTTTAAACATATAATGTAGGAGAGTTATTTAGGGTAGGATGACATATGACACCATCTTAATGCCTTCTGGAAAGCTCTATTCAAAGTGTGGTCAGAAGACTAGCTCCATCAAAATTACCCAGAGCTTGTTAAAATTGATAATTTTCAGGCCCATCCCAGACCTACTGAGACATAATCTTTCATGTAAATCCTGGGAATCTGTGTTTTAATACTCTTTTACATAATGGACACATTATGTCACAGGCTACTGGAAACTACACCCCAAAATGTAGATCTTGTAGGGGTAGGAAGTGATAATTTACATTTCTAGGAAGCTCTCAGGTGATGTTGGTAGTGCTGGTTTGTGGACCACCCTTCAAGAAGCACTGCTCTGGTGAAGGGGTTGGCAAACTGTGGCTGGTCAAATCTGGCTAGCTGTCTGCTTTTGTAAATAAAAGTTTTATCAAAACATAGTCACACCTATTCTAAGTGTTTTATGGCTACTTTTGTACTATAATGATAGTGTCGAACAGTAGGACAGAGATCATATAGACTACAAAGATTAGAATATTTGCTGTCTGCTCCTTTATAGAAAATTTGTCAAACCCTGTTAAAAAACACAGATTTTTGAATTTTGTTCATTTTGAGTTGAATTTCATTTATTGAAATGAGTTTTTAGTTAAGGGGGAGTTGGCAGATCAATTCAAGTAATGTATTATAATAAGAAATTATGACATTTATCTGTTGGCATAAACTCTTCCAAAGCATTTGTCCATAAAGCTCAGGTTAGCAAAACTCTATTCAATACCGCAAGCCATTAAATCTTACTTCGTGGGTAGAGTCCATGTTAATAACTGAATGACCCATCTCATAGTAAAGCTTTAAAAAATGTGTTTTTTTAAGTTTACTGAAAGAACTCTTAAATTAAAATGAAATGATATAAATATAACATAAAGTAATATAAAATAAAACTAAATTACAATGGGACTCATTTAATGAATAACAATGGAAGTAATAGAAAAATTTAAAAGATATATGTTTTGTGTTCTTAACCAGAAAAAAATAAATTCAACATATGTCACAAAAGTGTAACAAATAAGCTCTTTAATGATTCACATTCTAAGTACTAAAACATGAAATACACTCATTTGAACCACAGCAGTACATTAAAATAGTAACGCTATTAAAGTACCATTTCTCTACAACAAAATGAAAACCCATTAATTTCCTGCCTTTACAAACGATACTATAGAGAGAATATTTCTTTAGTAAAAATGAATTGAGGAAATTTACCAAAGCATGCTTAAATAAATAAATGTTTCAAGAAAAAACAAATGACTATTTAATTTCATTTTGTGTTAAATATTAAACACACTTCTCGGAAAGAGCTCTTTCTTTTCACTGAAATTGGCTTATAAAATCTGATTCAGTCATATCATTGAAAACATAGTTGTAGTTTCAGTATAATATAATTCACCTTTTAGCTTTTTTTATATTCATACGTATAAAGTGAATGATTTGCTCGTGAAATTTTCTGGTTTGAAGCAACATTTTTACAAATAAGATCATGGTTATTTATAGAAAATTTGTCTTTATAGCGACATTTTCTTGGTGTCAACGCAGTAAATAAAGAATAGTTGGAGAAGCAATATATACATACATTAAGTATGTGTGTGTGTGTGTGTGTGTGTGTGTGTCTGTGTGTGATTATGGTATTTTTTGTAATTATACCGCAGTTCTTGTTTAACAAGAAAAATGTATGTGATCGTTTACTACACATATTCCCCACCTTAACATAGAACTTTCCTTTTTTTAATGGAATGTCCATTGCATTCTTGAAGGCATCATTACTAGGATGTGAAAAGAGGCACTCAGGGCACCAGCTTAAAAAGACCTACCTGAATCTCAGTGTTTTAAAGTGAAATATACCCCTTAAAAACTTAAAAACTCCTTCTCCAAATAGTAAGATATATTTTATACATTAAATACATATTAAATGTGTATTAAATAAAAATTAGCATGACAAAGATCTAAATTAAATGTAGGTACTATTAAATATGTTAAATGTGTTTTAATTAAATAAGAAATAATAATCCATGTTAATTAGTAATGTGGTTTCTTTTAATTTGGTCCTATATATTTTCTGTAGAAATAGTTCCATCTTTTAGTATATATTGATCCTAAAATCCAAACGAATATTTAATTTTACTTTGTGTTTAGTATTTAAAAGTTACTTAAGTAATCTTTATTTTGAAATTTGGAAAAAAAAACAAAAAAAAAACTATTGGCTGTGGTGCAGAGGTATTCACATTTAAAATTGTAATAGGTACAGGTTTTTCACCCTTTAATGATCTTCCACTGATTTATACTCCCAAGATGTAATAAAATATACATTTTCACACATTTTTCCTTGTGAAAATGTGTGTCATTATCAATATAGTCAATATTTACAACTGTTGAAAAAATTAGTTCTAAGTTTTATGTGGCTATTATTAAATAATATATGAACTTAAAATTAACTTCCTTAATTTCATTTGAACCATTTTCATTAGGTATTTTGATTCACTTTAATTCTTCATTTGTATTAGCTAATATATATAAAAAGTTCATATAGTATTTTTGTGTATGACACAAAACTTCTCTTATTGCTACTTGTATTTTAATTTTGATTATACTGATTTCATCACACAGAATTTTTAAAGTTTCTTTTCATCTGTCTTTCATTGCAATTTCTAGTAATTTCCCAAAAACTTTGTTTTATTTTCATGTAAAATAAATTTGGGGTCAAATTTTTACAGCATCACAGAAATTTGCTTCCATGGAAAACTACCTTTGATAATATACTATCCAAGCACACCTGAGAAATTAAAATGTATGAAAAGTGTGAACCACCCAACGTCCTTATAAATTATTTCACTAGATATTTCACAAAATTAGTAAATTTGTCTGAAAATAACAAAACATATCTTTGATGTGAAATGCCAATGTGAAACCCCGAAATTAAAACTTGAAACCTGGATGCCACTCTTGAGAGTTCATTTCACACTTTAAGTAGTTTAAGTGGTATCAGGACATGGTTTTAACTTAACTCTCCGCTATTGGATTCTGGACACTGAAATAATACCTGGTCTTGAACCTTCCTCCGGTCTACCAATGTAGACATCACCTCTAAAGGCTGAGAGTTTAGATCTCAGTATTATTTTGAAACCTCTTGCTAACTAAATAGTACTTTAGAGTGGTGATATTGCCTTTCCTATTGTGTCACTAGTGTCCCCCTTAATAAACCCATCTTTCTCTCCACTTCCATCCCCACCTCCATTAGCGTTTTCTCTCCTGGCTTCCTTGAAATCTCTTCTCAATCAGTTGCAGGCCTTTTTCATAATCACAATTAAGAACAGTCCAATTATAGCTCTGCTACACTCAATTTGAAATACACCTGCTGTGACTGCTTTTTTATTATAACTGCATATTTTTAAAGCTTATTTACTGAAATAAAAACTGTGGAGAGAAATTCAAATACTAAATATGATTTATTTCAGTTTGATTAGCCATCTAATTGAAATATAATTTCTAGTATAGTTTGGTTTATATGTATGAATCCAAAAATTCTGAAACCTGTTTTTTAGGGAGTTCTTTTTTTTTTTTTTAATTTCAATAGCTTTTGGTTTGAGTGAGTTTTTTTGTCCCATGGATGAATTGTATAGTGGTAAAGTCTGATATATTATTGCACCCATCCCCTTAGTAGTGTACTTTGTTCCCCATATGTAATTTTTTACCTCTCACTCCACTCCCACCATCCCCATTCTGAGTCTCCAAAGTCCATTCTACCACTGTGTATGCCTTTGGGTATCCTTAGCATAGCTCCCACTTGTAAGTGAGAATATACAGTATTTTGTTTTCCATTCCTGAGTTATTTCACTTAGAATAATGACCTCCAGCTTCATCCAAGTTGCTACAAAAGGCATTGTTATACTCTCTTTTATGGCTAAGTAGTATTCTATGATGTATACATATCACCTTTTCTCTATCCAGTCACTGGTCTATGAGCACTTAGGTTTGTCCCATACCTTTGCAATTTTTAATTGTGCTGCACTAAACATACACATGCAGGTGTCTTTTTGATGTAATGACTTATTTTCCTTTGGGAAGATACCTGGTAGTGGGATTCCTGGATAGAATGGTAGATCTACTTTAAGTTCTTTTAAAAATGTCCATACTGTTTTCCACAGATGTTTTAGTAATTTACATTTCCACTAGCAGTGTATAATTCCACATCCACACCACATTTATTGTTTTTTGACACTTTATATTAATGGCCATTCTTGAAGGGGTAATGTGGTATCTCAATGAGGTTTTAATTTGCATTTCCCTGATGATTAATGATGTTGAGCATTTTTTCACATGTTCGTTAACAATTTGTCTATCTTATTTTGAGAGCTGTTTATTCATGTGATTTGCCCACATTTTGATGAGATTTTTTCTTTTTTCTTTTTTTTCTGATTTGCTGAGATCCTTTTAGATCCTTAATATTAATCCCTTGTCAGATGCAGAGTATGCAAATATTTTATTTTATTCTCTACGTTGTCTCTTTACTCTGATGATTATTTATTTTTCTGTGTGGAGTCTTTTTAGTTTAATTAGGCCCCATTTATTTATTTTTGTTTTAGTTGTGTTTGCTTTTGTGATCTTAGTCATAAATTCTTTGCCTAGGCCAATCTTCAGAAGAGTTTTTCCTAGGTTATCTCCAGAAGTTTTACAGTTTCAGGTCTTAGATTTAAGTCTTTAATCTATGTAGAGTTGATTTTTGTACACGATGAGAGACAGGAATCCAGTTTCATTCTTCTACATGTGGCTATCCAGTTTTCCCAGCACCATTTATTACATAGGATGTCTTTTCCCCAATGAATGTTTTTGTATACTTTGTTAATGATTAGTTGGTTGTAAGTTTGGCTTTATTTCTGGGTTCTCTAGTCTCTTCCATTGGTCTATGTGTCAACTTTTATACCAGTACCATGCTATTTTGGTTTCTATAACCATGTAGCATAATTTGAAGTAAGGTTATGTGATGCCTCCAGATTTGTTCTTTTTGTTTTGGATTGCCTTGACTATTCAGGCTCTTTTTTGGGTTCCATATGGATTTTAGGGTTTTTTTTCTAATTCTCCAAAAAATAATGCTGCGATTTTAATAGAAATTGCATTGAATCTGTATTTTGCTTTGGGCAGTATGGTCATTTTTGTGATATTGATTCTTCCAATTCATGAGCACAGGAAGTGTTTTTATTTGTTTGTGTCATCTATGATGTCTTTCAGCACTGTTTTATAGTTCTATTTGCAGAGATCTTCTACCTCCTTGGTAAAGAATATTCCTAGGTTTTTTACAGCTATTATTAAAGGCATTGAGTTCTTGATTTGATTCTCAGCATGGTTGTTGGTAGGTAGTAGTGCTACTGATTTGTGTACATTAATTTTGTAACCTGAGAATTTAATGAATTTGTTTATCAAATCTAGAGTCTTTTGGAGGAGTCTTTAGGGTTTCCTAGGTATATGATCATATCACTGGTGAACAGTGATAGTCTGACTTCCTCTTTTCCAATTTGAATGCTTATTCCTTTCTCTTGCCTGATTGCTCTGGCTAAGACTTCCAGTGCTATGTTGAACAGAAGTGGTGAGTATGGATTTCTTTGTCTTATTTCAGCTCTCAGGAGAAATGCTTTCAATTTTTCCCCATTTAATATGATATTTTCATTATATTGATTGTGGTGATTGTTTCAGGTATATTTATATGTGAACATATATCAAATTGTATGCTTTATGTATGCTCAGTTTATTATATGCCAATGAAGTTGTTTTTTTATAAGCAACTGCAACATAATAAAATAAAATGACATGTTGAGGAGAAGGAAATACAGAAATAGAAAAGTAAGAAAAACTGCTGCACACGCACATAATGGTAACACTTTTAAATACCATTAAAAGAGCTAGCTTCTTGCTATGCTAGACCTAGTCAGAGCTCTGAAAAAAATACATCAATTCAAAGTATTATAAATAGCAATAATTCTTAAAGTAAGGGATCAAACACACAAATCGTTATTCAACAGGAATTCAGATCATAAATCTGAGTATGAGAATTATTTCAGGACTCCTGCAAATTCAAACTTGCTTTTTCATGATTGTCCTCATGTTATATATTTGTGTAAGTGTACTATGTATCTGTACATATATACATCTATCATCTGGGTATCTTTATGTACAGAAGGTTGAATTCTGCAGGAAATAGACTCAGAAATGGAGATTTGCTTAACTCTTTGGGCAAAGACTATTCATGGAGAAGGATAGATACAGTTGTGAACTGTAAGCTATTTCTTTCTGGATCGTGGAAATAAGTGCCTCTATCCCAGAATGGGGATCTTGAGACACATGCAGCAATCACTAAGTGTACCCCTATGTCACTTGATGCATTGATTCATATAATAAATTCACACATCTGCAAACAGCTCAAAGATTCTGTGGTTATTCTCTTTTTCTGTGAAAACTCAAAAATATTTGGCAGGATGAGCTAGAGACCCTGTCACTGCAATTAATCTCAGGCTGCAGCTAATACTAATCCTTTTCCTCCTTCACAACTCATTCTAGATTTCCTTCCCTTTTAGCTAGTACCTCTGCTGGTCCAGATCTCTGGCAAGCATGGAGAGGTATTACTCAATTGTGTCTTCAAGAGGACCCAATATACTAAGGCAGTTGCCTGACAACTTTAAGCAACCTTACCTTCGCTTCCACTTCAGTATTCACACTTAAGCCACACTCTCTCCACTCCTTTCTCAAATGATTGGTAATAACTGGGGTGCTTAAGCTGGGTGAGGGGAGATTCCTCTGAAATGTCATCACTGCTAATTGCTTAGGAGCTCCCCATTAGACTATTGAGGCCTTTTTGTAGCTCTACTACTCTTTGAGGCTCTTCCTGCATTATCTTTCTTTGCTGTCTTACTTCTTCTTATGTATTAGACTCAAATAATGATATTAATGGTTTTTTAACCTCTCTCCTTTAACCTTCAGAAGATTATTCTTCAACTTCTCAAAAAAAAGAGCCTTGGTATATTGTATTTCTTCTTGCTGTATGCTTCTTAGAAAATTCAAATTAACACAATGGCCTACATGATGACGTGTCTCAGATACTTATTCCTGAGAGCTCTAAGGCTTTAGTTGTTATATTTTTCTTAAGCAGTTAGGCATGTCTACTGACTATTGGATTTAGAAAAGGAAGTAAAAGGAGACTCCCAGTGGATCACCTGGGTGCCCATGTATTCTTCTTTGTTCTATTGTAAATCAGATGTCCCACCTCATAGAAATGATAAGAGAAAATTACTCCTGCCATGTTGTGGGAAGTCAGGGACCCTGAACGGAGAGACCTGCTGGAGCCGTGGCAGAGGAAACATAAATTGTGAAGATTTCATGGACATTTATCACTGCTCTAATAATACTCTTATAATTTCTTATGCCTGTCTTACTTTAATCTCTTAATCATGTTGTCTTCATAAGCTGAGGGTGTACGTCACCTCAGGTACACTGTGATGATTGTGTTAACTGTACAAATTGATTGTGGAGCATGTGTGTTTGAACAATATGAAATCAGTGCACCTTGAAAAAGAACAGAATAACTGCGATTTTCAGGGTACAAGGGAAGACAACCATAAGGTCTGACTGCCTGCGGGGTCGGGCAGAATAGAGCCATATTTTTCTTCTTGCAGAGAGCCTATAAATGGATGTGCAAGTAGAAGATATATCACTAAATTCCTTTCCTAGCAAGGAATATAATATTAAGACCCTAGGAAAAGAATTGCATTCCTGGGGGGAGGTCTATAAATGGGCTGTTCTAGGAGTGTCTGTCTTATGTGGTTGAGATAAGGACTGAAATATACCCTCGTCTCCTGTACTACCCTCTGGCTTACTAGGGTGGGGAAAAACCACTCCCTGGTATATTTGAGGTCAGATGGGTTCTCTGCTCTCGAACCCTGTTTTCTGTTGTTTAAGATGTTTATCAAGACAATACGTGCACAGCTGAACATAGACCCTCATCGGTAATTCTAATTTTGCCCTGTGCCTTGTGATCTTTGCTTTGTCCTTGCCCTGTTTCCTCAGAAGCATGTGATCTTTGTAGTCCCTTTTGCCCTTTGAAGCATGTGATCTTTGTGACCTACTCCCTGTTCATACATCCCCTCCCCTTTTAAAATGCCTAATAAAAACTTGCTGGTTTTGTGGCTCAGGTGGGCATCACGGACCTACCGATATGTGATGTCACCCCTGGCGGCCCAGCTGTAAAATTCCTCTCTTTATACTCTTTCTCTTTATTTCTCAGACAGGCCAACACTTAGGGAAAATAGAAAGAACCTATATTGAAATATTAGGGGTGGTTTCCCCCGATACTGCCAGGATGTTTATTCCTTTCCATGCTTTCTTATTTCTTGGCATCATTGAAAAGCCCAAAGTGACCAGAAGACACAAAATTTACAATATAATGGGATTATTGCTGTGTCTGGTGGTAGTAGTATTTTCTCTGGGAACAAGAACTCTAGATGTGCAAATTCTAGAATTCCAGGTATAGCAAACACAAATTACCTAAATGGTTCACTGAGAATTAAGGTAAAAATATTACTTCTAGTAACATTATTTTGTTCCTGGAACCATGTGTTTTTGCCTGTTAGAGATAAAACACCATATAATGGTCATTGATTAAGCAGTAAACTGCACTTTTGAAGATGACTTCCAAGCTACTGATGGAATCGTTTCCAAGATGACATGTCAGTTTACTCTTCAAAAGCCTTTCCATCATTCTAGCTGATTGGAAACTTCTGGATGGCATGTTATGTAATAGGACAAGTGAGTTCCAAGATCCTATGTATATCATCACAATTCATTTGATGTAGTGTTTGTCCTTTGCTCTTATGTGATATTTTTCAGGGTTGTGTGTCAGTGGAATATACACTCAATAAACCTTTGGGTAGTGGTGATCTCTAAAGCTCTGTGGTCAAGGAAGGCAATCCCATACCCAGAGAATATGCTGTTCATTCAGTATCTCTTTTCCTTTCAGAGTGGAATGGGCCTGATGTACCAACCTGTAATCAAGGCACTGATTGCTCTCTTTGAGCAATGATGTTGCCTTTACAGCTCAGTGTTGAGCTATTTGCTTGGGTATTAAACAGCAATAGTAAGTTGGCTGTCATTATTGAATGCAAGTTTATGCTATTAAGTTTATCTACAGATTCCATCCTTGTCACTATGGTGCTCTTCTCATGAGCCCAGTATATCAGCATTGGAGATACCCAATGAAAGAAACTGGCTGATGTTAAAAGCAACTATGTAGTTGCTTTTTAAAAGCATTTTTAAAAAATAACTTATTTTATGGCCTTTAGTATTCAATACAAAGATCTTCACAATCCATGTGTGCTCCCAAAAGTCTGTGCACATGCTTCTTCTACAGAACTTTTTGTCCTTTAACTTTTAATCTTTATTCCTTTAAGAGCCTGTTCATGGGGCTTAGCAACTTGACACTGTCCACGAGTTTACGTATATTCTAATACTGGATTTTCTTTTTATACAAAGTAGATGATGAGGTACATGTCCTGAACATCTAATCCTTGAGAAGATTTCCCCTCAATGCAGTATTACAGGGCCACCTCTGAATAGTACAGAAAAGCAATAATAGTCTATTTTCATCTTGCATCCAAATATGTAGCCAACTTATTTGTGAACCAATCATGGACATTACTCATTTTCATCAGGTTGACATGAATAACCTCAGACCATGTAGCCATAAGTGTGAGTTGGGAAGAAAGTGTTTTGGTTGTATATTTTTTAAAAAGTGTGAGACATATGAGATGCATTAATTTGATAATTTATTCCATCTCTCTGTGGGGCATATTTTAGCGTGCCCCAGACTATTAAACCCATTAATACACTTCATTGATCTAATGAGTCCTTAGGTTTTGTGGAATTTATTACCTATCCTTAGAGATGCTTGTGTGTTATCAGGACTTCAGTGTTCCTATCACTTTGTACTAATGCAAGTATAGTCCAATTATCATAATGTCATCAATAGACCAAGATAATGTAATATTGTGCACAGTGTACAGATGTTATAGTTCCCTTTGAACTATATTATGACAGTGGGCAGAAGAGTTAATATAGCTCTGGGACAAATAAAATATATTCTGTAGTTCATCCTAGATCGATGAAAACTGCTTTCTAGTACAATTTCCCTTCATAATGGTAAACAATACACAACCCAGATCAATGGTCATATATCACATACCTTGGATTATATTACTGAGATGTAGCAAAGATATTATATTTGATCACTAGCTGGTTGAATATTCAGTAGCCCATTGTCATTGTCTAGGGTTCATCTGGCTTTTGTCATGGCCAAATTTGGGAATTAAAGGGGGGAGATAATGGGTATGAACATCACTGCACAACTTGAATACTTAAGGATGTTCTGCCATTTCTTTTGAGATGCAAAATTGCTTTCACCTTATTGTCTTGACAGAGCCACGGATCAGCTCAACAGCTTTTATTTGATCTTTCCAGTCATGATAGCTCTTACTTAACAGACCAATATTGGGGTTCTAAAAATTACCAATTGCCTCTCTTATACTGTTCACTCAAGAGATCAGGGGAATCATCACTGAGTGGTCCATGGACTCAATGGACCTTCTTTGAACTAGACATAAGACAAGATTCTATTTTTGCAAGTCCCCCACTAACATGAGGGCTGTAAAAATGCTTGGCATATTTGAATACCAATGTCAAATTAGATCTGTGTGTAGGAATTCTTGAAATGTCTTGGTATTTCCCTTTCCTCAATTTACAGTTAGAATAAATTACCATATGCCTTTTATGGGAAAGAACATTAGTAATCATTACTGTATAAACTTGCTGTAGTGGCAAATTGTTTTCTCATGGGAAACTGGCCTCTTCTTCCACAAATGGGTTCTGGATTTTAAAACTGACACATGTCTGAAAACTGTGTGGGGAAATATGATTTTTCATTATATAGGCTGCTCTTTGAATTATAATCATGTACACTTCATTTCTTTTGATTGCATAAATTGAGAAGAGACTTAAAGGTTGCTTGTTTACTCTGTTCCTAGGAAGGCTATGTTCTACCAACAATTTCCATAGTTTTGAAACTGGATTTTGGTTTCCATTCTAATGAATTTTTTTTCCCTATTTCAATAGTTTTGCTTATCTGTTTTCTGATAGTTAAGTGCTGCAATCCTAACTCTGTTATTCTGAGATCCAAGCACCCTCATTGTTATCAAGGAACTACTATCAACCATGTCCTTTGTAGGGATATACCATTGATCCAATGATGATGGTGACCTTCTCACAATGCATTCCTTATCACATTGATAAATGGAGAAATATGTAGGCCCTTTCGGGGAAAGTAGTCGGCAATAATACAACTACTTTAGCCTGCCAACTTCATTGAGCCTTTTCATGTTTACCTTGACCCACCTAACATGAAAATTCTGGCATTTCTACTTTACTTTGTGTGAACCATCACTTTCTCCAATCTTCCAAAAGCCATACTAATAGGATGTTAGTCCTATATTACAAGATTTTGTTTATGGTATTAAATTCTTAACAAGGAGGAGTCCTTTCATAGTAATAGACTTTCTTTATTATACTTTATATTCATCCAGTTGTGGTCTAATCTCTATAGGACTCTGTTCCATGTACATGCTCCTAGATCCTAACAGTACACATTGGCTAGGTGCTACATCTTCTCTGAAGTATAGTCCCTTACGTCTTATAGTAGAATACTTACTAGTAGCACGTTTTTGGACAGTTTATATTGAAACCAATCTTTACATATTGGTCTAGTGGTTGTTAGGGAGATTGGGATACATCTTGAGAAGACACAGGTCTTATAAGGCAGAGGTTTCTGCATTTCTTTGAAGCAAGGGAAAAGGACTAGCGTTCAGACAATAAAATTCATATTTTTAGGCCCTGAGGGGTAAAACTCTGGGGATTCAGATTTCTGACCAAGGTTTCACTATTCTATGTCTTATCATCCTTTGTTTTTCAGTCATAGTCTTCTCGACATAACACTCAGGATTAAGATTGTTGAATTTTCTGTACTTTTATTATTCTTCTAATTAAGACTCAGGTCTGATTGTTAGCTTTACCTACCCTCCAGACATGGGAGATGATTGTTTGTATGTACTTATGTGATGTGTTGCCTTAAATTAGTGATTAATCACTCTGAGCCTTTCTTAGTTCTTTTTAAATCCCCATGTATAAATGGCTCTTAGCAATAGCTATCGTATTCCACTGTCCTCATAGTTACTATTTCTCCTGAATTTCTAAAATGCCCCAGATCTGAGATATTTCAACAAGAATTTATTTTGTTTTGTTTTGCTTTTTCTAATAGTATCCCATACTGGTATGTTACCGGAGAAATTCTAATGATTGCATGTCAGAAGTTCTTAGTACCCCGACTACTGCCAGTCATAGGGTTTTCACTGCCAGCTGGTAGGCAGATGCTTCAGTTCCAAAAATTTAATTTCAGAGTCTTATTTTTTGGAACATAATTAGCATCAACTGACATAGATAAGGTTCCCTGGGAAATAAACTCTGAGATAGTTATTAGAATGAAGGTAGTTTATTGAGGTGAATTCTCTGAAATAACACCTGCCTGAGAGTGAGGGAAGTAAGATGGGGCAGAAATCTCTGACATAGCTTTTCAGATAGTGTTGCCAGATTTAGCAAATAAAAAAATACAGGATTCCACATTATATATGAATTTCTGATAAACAATTACTTTATTGCAAGGATATATTTTAGTTTAAGTATGTACTAAATATTGTCTGGACACACTTATGTCCCATAATTGTTTGTTGTTTATCTGAAATTAAAATTTAACTGAGTGTCTTGTAATCTTTCTGAAAATTCTACTCTTATAGATGTCACACATTAAGATAATAGACCAGGCTGTTTTTCTCCTTAAATTGGAAAACCTTTAGATGCAAACTACCTACAGACGTGAGGAAAACTTATGTGAGGCAGCTTCTTTGGCTAAAGATAAGTCTTGGAGGTGATATAAACTGTGAATTGTTAGTAGCCATCACTCCTGAAATCTGAGTGAATAAGTACTTCAATTCTAGTTATTAGAGCTGAGTAGTTCACAGTCTTAATGATTGTGTGAATGTGTGTGTGTGTGTGTGTGTGTGTTTGTGTATTTGAGGGAAGAATGGAGAAAGAGAGAAAAGATTAGATAAGAGGCAGGAAAGTGGCAGAAACTGTCTCAGTATCTCATCTAGGCTAAATATATGTCATCAATCTTAGCATGTTTCATTATACAGTAAGAGTGTGGTATGCAGTAGATTAAAAACATATAGGCATGAGTTTGGGCTTTATTCAGGCTTTTAGTCTTCCCAGTCCAAAGCATATGGGCTACCATATTCCCAGACTTAGAGCTTAGGAACTTGAGCAAGAGTCAGTTAACCAAACATGCAAATGGACCCTAGACTAGCCATAGAGCTATGCTACAGAGTCCATATCTAAAGGGAATTTTACTTACAAAAAACATTTTTCTCTAAAACATTTGAAATTTTTACTCAAAAAGTATGATTTTGAAGACCACTGTCTCCATTGTCATTACACAAAAGATCTACTTAAGCAACCAAAACTAAAAATTTAGATACTATTATACGCCTTTTTCCAGCATTATAAACCCTATTATTGGGGCACTAAAAAACAGAAGGCATAATTTTTGCCTAAATGGGGGAAGTAAGATGTATTCGGGCATTCTTGCATTGCTATAAAGAAATACCTGAAACTAGGTCATTTATAAAGAAAAGAGGTTTGATTGGCTAGTAGTTCTGTAGGATTTCTAGGAAGCAGAGTGCTGGCATCTGCTCATCTTCTAGGGAGGCCGCAGGAAGCTTACAATTATGGCAGAAGGCAAAGGGGAAGCAGACACGTCACATGGTGAAGTAGGAGCAAGAGAGAGAGAGAGTAGGGGCAGAAGGGATGCCACACACTTATATGAACAATCTTGTGAGAACTCATTTACTATCGTAAAAACCGCACCAAGAAGATGGAGCTAAACTTTTCATAAGAAATCTGCCCCCAAGATCCAATAACCTCCCACTAGGCCTCACCACCAATACTAGGGATTACATTTCAGCATGAGATTTATGCTAAGACAAATATCCAAGCACTATCAGAAGGGTGGAGGGAAAAATAACAAGGTGTTTCACAATAAAATCAAGCTATCAGTTTACTAATCATTGAAACTCATAAAACATATTAAGAACAGAATTAATGTCAGATATTCTGTGGTATTACTAAAACTAAGGTGGTTTTAAAAAAATTTTAATGCCAAACAAAGCAGTATTGTAAAATATAAAATTACTTTTGCATAGGAAACATAGAGGTTTATTAAATAACTATGAAAAAGATCATAATCATCTCATTTGAAACTATTATTTATTGAATAAAATATTTGAAAAAATATAATTTTCTAATGGATTTTTTATTATACTTTAAGTTTTAGGGTACATGTGCACAACGGTCAGCTTTGTTACATATGTATACTTGTGCCATGTTAGTGTGCTGCACCCATTAACTCATCATTTAGCATTAGGTATATCTCCTAATGCTATCCCTCCCGCTTCCCCCAACCCCACAACAGGCCCCAGTGTGTGATGTTCCCCTTCCTGTGTCCATGTGTTCTCATTGTTCAATTCCCACCTATGAGTGAGAACACGTGGTGTTTGGTTTTTTGCCCTTGTGATAGTTTGCTGAGAATGATGGTCTCCAGCTTCATCCATGTCCCTACAAAGGACATGAACTCATCATTTTTTATGGCTGCATAGTATTCCATGGTGTATATGTGCCACATTTTCTTAATCCAGTCTATCATTGTTGGACATTTGGGTTGGTTCCAACTCTTTGCTATTGTGAGTAGTGCCGCAATAAACATACATGTGCATGTGTCTTTATAGCAGTATGATTTATAATCCTTTGGGTATATACCCAGTAATGGGATGGCTGGGTCAAATGGTATTTCTAGTTCTAGATCCCTAAGGAATCGCCACACTGTCTTCCACAATGGTTGAACTAGTTTACAGTCCCACCAACAGTGTAAAAGTGTTCCTGTTTCTCCACATCCTCTCCAGCACCTGTTGTTTCCTGACTTGTTAGTGATCTCCATTCTAACTGATGTGAGATGGTATCTCATTGTGGTTTTGATTTGCATTTCTCTGATGGCCAGTGATGATGAGCATTTTTTCATGTGTCTTTTGGCTGCATAAATGTCTTCTTTTTAGAAGTGTTTGTTCATATCCTTCGCCCACTTTTTGATGAGGTTGTTTGTTTTTTTCTGGTAAATTTGTTTGAGTTCATTGTAGATTCTGGATATTAGCCCTTTGTCAGATGAGTGGATTGCAAAAATAGTCTCCCATTCTGTAGGTTGCCTGTTCACTCTGATGGTAATTTCTTTTGCTGCGCAGAAGCTCTTTAGTTTAATTAGATCCCGTTTGCCAATTTTGGCTTTTGTTGCCATTGCTTTTGGTGTTTTAGACATGAAGTCCTTGCCCATGCCTATGTCCTGAATGGTACTGCCTAGGTTTTCTTCTAGGGTTTTTATGGTTTTAGGTCTAACATTTAAGTCTTTAATCCATCTTGAATTAATTTTTGTATAAGGTGTAAGGAAGGGATCCAGTTTCAGCTTTCTCCATATGGCTAGCCAGTTTTCCCAGCACCATTTGTTAAATAGGGAATCCTTTCCCCATTTCTTGTTTTTGTCAGGTTTGTCAAAGATCAGATAGTTGTAGATATGCGGCATTATTTCTGAGGGCCGCGTTCTGTTCCATTGATCTATATCTCTGTTTTGGTACCACTACCATGCTGTTTTGGTTACTGTAGCCTTGTAGTATAGTTTGAAGTCAGGTAGCATGATGCCTCCAGCTTTATTCTTTTGGCTTAGGATTGACCTGCCAATGTGGGCTCTTTTTTGGTTCCATATGAACTTTAAAGTAGTTTTTTCCAATTCTGTGAAGAAAGTCATTGGTAGCTTGATGGGGATGGCATTGAATCTATAAATTACCTTGGGCAGTATGGCCATTTTCACGATATTGATTCTTCCTACCCATGAGCATGGAGTGTTCTTCCATTTGTTTGTATCCTCTTTTATTTCATTGAGCAGTGGTTTGTAGTTCTCCTTGAAGAGGTCCTTCACATCCCTTGTAAGTTGGATTCCTAGGTATTTTATTCTCTTTGAAGCAATTGTGAATGGGAGTTCACTCATGATTTGGCTCTCTGTTTGTCTGTTATTGGTGTATAAGAATGCTTGTGATTTTTGCACATTGATTTTGTATCCTGAGACTTCTAATGGATTTTTATTAATAAAAACCAAGCATAGCATCCAATTAGGAATCAATTCTATTAGAATTTGAAAAAAAAATGGGGCCAGGCTTGGTGGCTCATGCCTGTAATCCCAGCACTTTGGGAGGCTGAGGTGGGTGGATCCCTTGTGGTCAGGCTGAGGTGGGAAAATCGCTGGTACCTGGGAGGAGAAGGTTGCAGTGAGCCATGACTGTGCCACTGCACTCCAGCCTGGGTGATAGAGTGAGACCCTGACACACAAAAAAATAATAATCATGATAATTTGAAAAAAAATTGAATTGGAGTTTCTCCTTAACCCCCATTACATATTATGTCATAATTATTATGATAATATGGAGTCATCCTGGATAAGTAGTTCTCTTGGGGTTGATTTTGATTCCCAGGGGATATTTGGTAACATCTGGAGACAATTTTGATTGTCACAAAGTGGGCAGGAGGTGCTACTGGTATGTAGTGGATAAAGGCCAGGGATAGTACTAAACATCGTACAAAACATAAGACAGCCCCCACAATAAAGAATTATCTGTCACTAAATGTTAATAGGATTGGGATTGGTAAATCCTAGTCTAAATTAATCCAAAAATGATAACCAAATATTTATCACCTGATAATAAACATTTATTAAATATATGCATACCTTGAAATTCAACCATCAATGCATTCCTTCAGTCAGCTACTCATTTAAGAAATTGCATATTAGGTACTGTATTAGTCCATTTCCATGTTGCTGATAAAGACACACTCAAGACTAGGTAATTTACCAAAAAAAAAAAAAAAGAAGTTTAATTAGACTTATAGTTCTACATCGCTGGGGAAGCCTCATGATCATGGCAGAAGGCAAGGAGGAGCAAGTCATGTCTTACATGGATGGCAGCTAGCAAAAAGAGAACTTGTGTAGGGAAACTGCCCCTTTATAATACCATCAGATCTCATGAAACCCACCCACCACTACAAGAGCACTATGGGAAAGACCTGCCTCCATGATCCAGTTACCTCCCACCAGGTCTCTCCCACAACCCAGGGGTATTTAGGATGAGATTTGGGTGGGGACATAGCCAAACCATATCTTGCCACCGCTGGCCCCTCCCAAATCACATGTCCTCAAATTTCAAAACCAATCATGCCTTCCCAACAGTCCCCCAAATCTTAACTCATTTCAGCATTAACTGAAAAGTCCGCAGTCAAAAGTCTCATCTGAGACAAAGCAAGTCCTTTCCACCTATTAGCCTGTAAAATCAAAAGCAGAGTTAGTTACTTCCTAGATACAATTGGGATACAGGCACTGGGTAAATACTGTCATTCCAAATGGGAGAAATTGGCAAAACATCGGGGCTGCAGGCCCCATGCAAGTCTGAAATCCAGTGGGGCAGTCAAATTTTAGTTCCAAAATGATCTCTTTTGACTCCATGTCTCATGTCCAGGTCATGCTGATTCAAGAGGTGGGTTCCCATGGTCTTGGGCAGCTCCACCCCTGTGGCTTTGCAGGGTATAGCCTTCCTCCCAGCTGCTTTCACAGGCTAGTGTGGAGTGCCTGCTGCTTTTTCAGGTGCTTGCTGCAAGCTGTCAGTGGATCTACCATTCTGAGGTCTGGAGGATGATGGCCCTCTTCTCATAGCTCCACTAGGCAGTGCCCAAGTAGGGACTCTTTGCCTAATGTCAGAGCCCCCATATTTACCTTCCACACTGCCCTAGAAGAGGTTCTCCATGAGAGCACTGTCCCTGGAGCAAACTTCTGCCTGGAAATCCAGGTTTTTCCATACATCTTCGGAAATCTAGGCAGAAATTTCCAAACTCTTGACGTTTGTGGACTCGCAGACTCAACACCACATGGAAGCTGCCAAGGCTTGAGACTTGCACCTTCTGAAGCCATGGCTGGACCTCTACGTTGGCCCCTTTCATACATGGCTGGAGTGGCTGGGATGTGGGGCACCAAGTCCCCAGGCTGCACACAGCATGGGGACCCTGGGCCCAGCCCACACAACCACCTTTTCCTCCTAGACTTCAGGCCTGTCATGGTAGGGGCTGCCGTAAAGACCTCTGACATGCCCTGGAGACATTTCTCCTCTTTATGGAATTATTAGATCTCGTGAGACCCACCTACCATCATGAGAACACCATGGGAAAGATGTGCCCCCATGATTCAGTTACCTCTCACTGGGTCCCTCCCACAGCACTTGGGAATTCAAGATGAGATTTGGGTCGGGACACAGCCAAACCATATCAGGCACAATGCTACTTGTTGAGGATTCAGTAGAATGCAGTATATGGTGTACATTCTATAGTTATTATTTCCCCTTTGGCTTCATAATGCTTTTGCTCTGTTGCCTAACATTTTCAGATTAGCCCACCACAAATAAATACAAAGGTGCCATGATGGACTACTGGTGTTGTCAGAGAGTTTGGAAAGAAACCTACAGTAGGAAAAAAAATTTAAATTTAAACATCATTATGACTGAAATCTATATTTATATAAATCTATATAATTTTATATTTTACCAATGATTTAAGAAAATGTGTGACTATGCTCTTAGATAGCTGATGAGCTATAATTCATGACCAAAAATATCTAATGTTAGGGGTCTTTTGTAAAGAGTGATTGAATGTACACATTTACTATGTTACACTCAGATCATCTTTGGGAATATAGAGAATTAATTATTCATTCTGTAATTTAGATTGCATTTATCAAAAATTTTCATATGGTAAAGAAAAATTGTGAAATTTACATGCAAAAGAGATATTATACAGAAGATCATGAATAATGTAAAAAGGAATACAAAATTTTAACTGGTCTGCTAAGAGCAAATAGATACAGACCTAGCTTCTGGCTAGGATAAACCTAACTGGACCTGGTAAAATATAAAATACCAATTAAATGGATTATAAAAATCAATGGAACCCATAGACAGCATTCGGAGACACAGCTCTTCATTCAGAAAGAATTCAGATTCAGCCAGGGAAAGTAAATCAACACAAACATCCTCACTCTCACAGAATTACTCAAATTTGATTGTCAATATATTTGAATGTGTCAAGAGAAGTTCTCCACTAAATGACTCATCTGCAAAAGAAATTCATTAACTATTTTTTACCTGAATAAAAATAGAAATTTCTCAAAATTTTTCTGATTCTAAGCAAAAAGAATGGGTCTATTCCAAATGTACTAGATGTTTATTTTGTTATGCGTCTATGCAGCCATTTGTAAAAGAATCATTGCCATAGTACACTGTGTGACATAACTATTGAAATATGTTTGGATGGTAATAATATTAATTCCTGTCTCTAATACATGTCAAAACTGGTAAAACTGGTAGATATGAAAGAAATAGATGTCTACAAAAAACAGTTGGGGATGGAAAGTAGAAAGCAGTATCACCTGAAAACAGAAACCTCTTTGTGATTGGTTTCAAACAGCAGAAAATGAAACACAGGGAATGATCAGTGAACCATTTGCAGGAGGGCAATGACAGCTAGGGTGTAACCATAAAAATTCCTCTAAGGAAGTAAAATGTATGTAATCCTTCAGAGATGTCATTGCCAAAATCTTATGAAGATTCAAATAATGAACATGATTATTTCCTTTAAGAACTTGAAACATTGACCTCTGTCTATAAAAATGATAGTGTCTAAAGAGAGTGTCTTATATCCTAATTGGCATATCAGGAGAAAAGTTTTCAACCCTATTCTATAAAAGAAAAAGATTTCTTTCAATCTGATTCCTATTCTCAATTTGTTAATTGAAAGAAATCTTTAATGAATATTCTCCATTTACCTCAATACCACACAAACTGGGCTTCAGGATAAAGCAGTGGATTGTCAAAAATAAACACAGAAAGACAGCTAAAATAGTGACATCATATTACATTCAGTGACTACTGACAGTAGAAAAAAAGGTAAGTTTCATTCTGATTGATGCAGAGGTGACTGGGTGTTCTAAAGGTAGAATGAGGGAGAAGACAAGAGGTGGCTCAGTAAAATAAGAAAAGTGAAAAATTACAAAGGGTTGGTCACTTTAAATTTGATTAGACTGGCTTTTTTTGCTACCTGGTAGATATGGAAATTAGTATTCTATTCTTCTATAGTGACTGGGAAATAGAGATTTTATTCTTTCAATGATTATATTTCAAAGAAATGGCTTCACAGGTCTTTGAGAAAGACACAACAGAGTTGGAAAAGATACATATTTATAATTTTAAGACATTTTTACTAAAAGCTGTAAGAAAAGGAGATGTTAGGGTTTAAATGCTCCCCGTAAAAGTTCAGTATTCTTATAGCTCTAATTAAGTCCTAAGCAGTGATAGACTGGCATGTGTGAAATTTATATTCTCTTCATTTCATAGCATGTCTTTCCTCCAAGGCAAAAGGGGTAAGCCCTGAATAAACTATCAACTTTGTGGGATATTTTTCATTCAGAATTCAGGGGAGGAATTAGAAATTGATATCTCATTTTCTACAAATTGTTGAGAGGCCATTTTGGGAGGTGATTCAGTCACGCATGAGGCCTCTGCCCTAATTAACAGATTAATACTGTTATCTCAGGAGTGGGTTAGTTATTGGAGGAGTAGATTAGTTATAGAGAGAGTAGCTTTGTTATAAAAGTGAGCTCTCTCTCCTATGCTCTCTTGACCTTTCACCTGTTCTCCATGAGAAGATCCTCTCCAAATGCAGCACTATACTCTTGTACCTCCCGCATCTAGAACCATTAGTTTAATAAATGTATCTTTTATATAAAATCACCAGTTGCTGTATTCTGTTACAGAAATAGAAAACAAACTAAAACAAAAAATTAACAACAGGAGTGGGGTTGTGTCTTTAACAAATACTTGAAAATGGAGAAGCAATTTTGGAATTGAGTATGGGTAGAGGCCTGAAGAATTTGAAAGGGCAGCTAGAAAAATCTTGTATTTTCATGAATAGAATGTTAAGAGGAATTGTAGTGAAGCATCAAAAAAGACAAGTGCTAGAGGAGAAGTCTGAATTTTCTTAAAGATTACTTAAGTTGTCATGAGCACAGTGTTGGTGGAAATAGACAGTAAAGGCCATTCTGATGAAATCTCAGATGGAACTAAAGAAACAGATACTGGAACCTGGAGCAAAGGCCATTTTTGTTCCACAGTAGCAAAGATCTTGGCTGAACTATATCCGTGCCCAAGGGCTTTATAAAAGGCAAAATTTGAGAGTGATGAACTAAAATATTGGGTGAAATAAATAGCTAACAAGCAAAAAATTTAGGCTGCTGAATGGCTACTTTTGCACACCTACTATGAGATGTGAGAGCAAATAAATTACTTAAAAACAGAATTTATACTTAAAAGAGAAGCAGAATGAAAATATTTGGAAAATTTGCACACTGGCCATATACAGAGTAAGAGATGTTTAAGAGAGAATACTAAGGTTGTAGCCAAGAGACTATTTGTTAGGGAGATTCATATGGATTGAAGGAAGCCAGGTGCTATTTATTAAGACAATAGAAGAAAGACCCTGAAGGCATTTCAGAGACCTTTGAGGCTTCCCCACCCATCTCAGGTCCAGAGCTCTATGACAGCAGAATTGATTCATGGCATGGGCCAAGGGTGCCCCTCACAGATCACTGCCCATAGCTGCCTTGGGACTCTGCTCCCCACATTCCAGCACATCTCCTCTCAGCCACACCTTCTGTGGCCCAAGCAGCCCCAGTTGTGAGTTATGCTGCTGCCATGGAAGGTACAAGTGGTAAGCCTTGGTGGCGTCCACATAGTGTTAAGTCTATTAGACCTGCAGAATATAAGAGCGGTAGGGGCATGACTACCTCCTCCTAGGTTTCAAAGGATATCTCAAACCACCTGGAGACCCAGACAGAGATTTATTGCAGGGGCACAGCTGCCAAAGAGTCCCAACTAAGGCAATGCCTAGTGGAGCCACGTGCAGCCCCTGAGACCACAGAACTGTAGCACTAACTGGGAGAACTACACAGATGAAACTCTGTTAGACATGAGTTCTAATTTTCTTTTCAAAGAATCAATATGTCAGTATGTTCAATTCTTTGCCTTCTACTTTTAAACTTAACTTCCTCATAAAGCAGCCTTTTATGATTACCTACTTCACCCTGACTCATTCTGATTACCTGCTCCACCCTGACTCATTCAGATTACCTGTTCCACCCTGACTCATTCAGATTACCTGCTCCACCCTGATTCATTTTCATATGGTAAAGAAAAATTGTGAAATTTACATGCAAAAGAGATATTATAAAGATGATCATGAATAATGTAAAAAGGAATACAAAATTGTAACTGACCTGCTGAGAGCAAATAGATACAGGCCTAGCTTCTGGCTAGGATAAACCTAACTGGGCCTGGTAAAATATAAAATACCATTTATGGTATGGTTATGCTCTGTCGTAACCATTTTTCTGGCCAAACTATTCACCCTGTCACTCTCTTTAGGCAATCAGAATTAGTTTAGCCTGTGAGGTCTAACCCTAGCCGATAGGGGAAAGACACAGCAGCAGGGGCCACGTGTGTCAGGGATAAGAACCCCTTCCCCTACCTTGTCCAAGTGTGCACTTACCATTGCTCCATCTGTAAGGGTGCACCCTTCTATAGAAGTAACTTGCTGAGAATTAAAAAGAAAATTTTATATTCGAGTGCTATTTATTTTGTGGCACCAAAATTTTATCTATAAGAACTCCAACATGTGGGGGCTGCTACCTGGACTGAGCCCAACAAAGCTGTGGTAATGGGTTCCCTTTAGGGCCTTGGAGGCCCAGGGCCCACCTCGCATGCTCAGGATGCTAGACATGAAGTCAGGGAGATTATTCTCCAGCTTATAAACTTGAAGTTGTTTTTCCTGTTGGTTTTGGACTTTCTCAGGACCAGTTATTCCTCTTTTCTTGTCTATTTCTCTCTTTTGAAATGAAAATGTCTATCCTGTGCCTGCCCTACCACTGAATTTTAGAGGTAGATAACTTGTTTTGATGTTATGGGCTCAGAGCTGGATAAATTTGCCTTGGGATGAATTGTGCCTTGAATCTTACCCATATCTGGTTTAGATGAGACTTTGTACTTTTCAGTTGGTGCTGGAATGAGTTAAGAATTAGAAACTATTAAGATGGAATGAATGTATCCTGAACATGAGGGAAGGACATTAATTTTAGCCTCCAAGGGCTAAATGATATAGTTTGAATGTGATCCACAAAAGTTCATGTGTTGGAAACTTGATTGCAATTGTAACATTGTTGAGAGGTGGGCCTTTGGGAGGTGATTGAATATTGAAGTCTCTGCCCTTATGAATGGATTAACGCTATTATCATGGTAGTTGTTTTGTTATCTAGGAATTGGCTCTGTTATAAAAGTGAGCTTTCTCTTGCATGAACTGTCTCCTGACCTTTCACCTATCTGATAGGGAATAATTCTTGCCAGATGCCAGTGCCATGCTCTTGGACTTCCCAGTCTGTAGAATCATAAGCCAAATAAACCTCTTTTCTTTATAAATTACACAATCTGGGGTATTCTGTCACAGCAACAACAACAACAAAAATAAACACACTAAAACAGGAGGTCAGGGGCCTATTGTCAAGTGCTGGCTAAAGCAATTAGTTCTGCCAGTGTTGTATTTTTGTAGGTAGGCATTTTAAAAGGGAGCTGGAATCTTTCTAGGGACAAGGCCTTATGCTGCTAGCAGCCATGCAAGATTTTGCTTGTCTCTTAGTGCAGAAGTTTAAACAATGTCACTGTGTGCCAAGAGTTGCTGTTCTCAGGATTATATCTGAAAGAGCTGCAAGATATAGACTATCTCTAAGAAGGAATACTTAAGGAACCCCAAAGTTAAGAGAGGAGACAAAAACTAGGACAAAAAAGAAACTTGAAGCCTCTTGTATCTCCTGCTACAGCAAACTTTAAACACAGTTCAGCTCCTACCAACTTAACATAAAACCTCAAACAAAGCAAGGAAAAAGAAACACTGTAAAGAAACAGAAAAGCAAGCATCGGAACCAGACATAGATGTGACACAGATGTTGGAGTGTCAGATAATTAAAAATAACTGATTAATATGTTAAAGGCTGTAATGGAAAAATGTAGAGAACAAGCAAGAACAGATGGGTAATACAGCAGAAATTTGAAGACTCTGATAAATAATCAAAAAGAAATGCTAGCGATTAAAACAAATACTATAAGAATCTAGAATGTTTTGCTGCACATATCAGTAATTTTACATGGCTGAGGAAAGTAACACTGAGTCTAAAAATATGCCAACAGAAACTTCCCAAACTAAACAAACAAACAAAAACCATACAAAAAGAGTGGAACAATTGCAAAAAAAGTATAATATATGAATAATTGGAATAAAATAAGGAGAAAAGAGAAAAAAAAGATATAGAAAGAAATGCTTGAAGTAGTAATGGCCCAAAACTTATCATAATTGAAAGAAGCCAGTCACAAAATACCAAATTTTATATAATTTCATTCATAATTGTCCAGAATAGGAAAATCTACAGAGACAGAAAGTAGATTAGTGATCTCTTGGGGAATGCAGGCAGGGCTGGGAATATAGGGTAATAGGTAAAGGGCATTAATTATTTTTTTTGATGTGGTAAGAATGTTCTAAAATGACTTTGGTGATGGTTGAACATATTTGCGAACATATTGAAAACTTTTAATGAGTGAATGATATGCTTTATAAATAGTATTTCAATAAAGCTGTTAGAAATAAATGTAAAATTTAAAAATGGCCAAAACCTTTTTAAATTGACTGATACCAAATCACCAAACCACAGATTCAAAAAACTTTAGAGAGAACTGAACAGAAAAAAACACAAAAACAAAACAGAGCAAAGAAAGAACATACCTATAAAAATCACATTTATTATAGAAAATCAAAGACAGTGAGGAAATTTAAAAAGAAGCCAGGGAGAAAGCTAGCACCTTTAACGTCAAGGAAGAAGGAAGCATAAGAATTATAACAGAATTCTTTTTTAAATTTAATTTTCCATAGGTTTTTGGGAAACAGGTGGTGTTTGGTTACATAAGTAAGTAATTTAGTGGTGATTTGTGAGATTTTGGTGCAACTATCACCCAAGAAAACCATACAAGTTAAAGTGTTCAGAGAACAAAACTAACAATCTATTATTCTATATTTATTTAAATTATTCATAAAAAGTAAAGGAGAAATAGATTTTCTGAGAAAAATACAAACTGAGGAAATTCACTGCCAGCAGTATTGCCCTACAAGAAATTTTAAACATTCTTCAATCAGAAGAAAAATATGGTAAGTCAGAAACTTGATAAAGGAAGGAAAATCATCAGAGAAGAAATAAATACAGACATAATATTTTATTATTATTTATTGTTCCAAAAGAAAACTCTATTTAATGTAAAAATAGTAAGAATATATTGGATAATTACCGCATGTGGATGATTAAAATAAATGACAGCAATATCACGAAGGATGTAAAGGAGAAATCGAGAATACGACATTACAAGATATCTGCACTACACATCGAAGTTGCACTTAGATTAGTTTAAAATGTGTTTTAAATTTTAGAACAACAACTAAAATTATTCTAAAAAGAAAGATATTCAATAGGCTAAGAGCATTAATAAAATTGACTCATAAAATCCTTAAAATTAAATTAAATTAGAGAAGGCAGAAGGCAGAATAAAACCAGAGAAGGCAGAAGGAAAGAATGAGAAGGAAAAAAATGCCTACATGGCTAATACAATAATTAGAAAACTTTTAGAAACATGGTAGATATTAATTCAATTATATCAATAAACACTTTAAGTGCCTAAATATACATGTTAAGGTAGTGACTAACAGAGTGGCTATAAAACACAACATGCTCTCACACACACACATACATATGTGCATACAGATATTTAGAGAGGCAGAGTGTATAAGAAACCCATTTTACATATATAAAGCCACATGTTAAAAAGTAAAGAAATGGAGATATACAAAGCTAATAGAAATAAAGATAAAACTGACATAGGGATATTTATTTCAAATATATCAGACTTTGAACCAAGGAATGTTATCAGGGATAAAAAAGAAGGCATTACATAATGACAAAGAAATTAATTTTCTAAGAAAACAGCAATTTTAAAAGCATATGCATCTAACAACAGAAAGTCAAGATACATTAAACAAAAACTTACAGTGCTGAAATGAGAAGCAAACAAATCATTGTTATAAAAAATTCAAAATCCTCTTGTCAATAATTAATAGATCAAACAGGCAAAAAAATGAGGATATAGATCACCCAAAAATAACTATTAATCAACTTCATCCAATTGACAATTATAGAATACTCCATCCAACAGCATAATACAGAGTCCTTTCAAGCTCACGTGGAAACTTCATTAAGATACACCATATTCTGAGCTATAAAACACACGTATACAAATTTATAAAGAGTAAAAATCATTCAAAGTTTGTTCTGATAATATAATTGATTAAAAATTAATAACAGAAAGCTGAAAAATATTAAGATATTTGGAAATTAATATACTTCTAAATTACATATAAGTCAAAGAAGTCTTATGATAAATTTTTTAAAATGGTTGAATTAAATTAATATGAAAATAGAACTTAACAAAATATGTGGGATGCCAGGGATGCAGTGCATAAAAAGAAAAAAGTAGCACTGAATGCCTATACCAGAAAATATGTGAAATAAATAATCTAAACTCCCAATGTAGAAACTAGAGAAAAGAGAGCAATGTAAGCCTAAGGAAATAAGAAGAAAATAAATGATAAAAATTTAAATAGAAATAAATAAACTAAATTGCAAACAGGAAAACAATAGGGAAAATCAATTTAACCAAAAGTTAAGTCTTTGAAACTATCAATACAATTGAAAAAAAAGGATGGAAAAATAAATAGTTTTCCATCCTTTTCATTTACTCTAAAATAGTATGCAAGCTTACATAGTATTACATATCACAAGACAGTTGCTCTCATCCTAATTTTAATAAATTATTCAACTTATGGATGACAATTATTAAGTTCAGATATGTAAAATATACTTAAATGCACTACCATGTAAATCTGTGAAAAGGTAAAACTCAGCAAAAATTTAAGACAACTGTGAGTTTGAAACTCTCTAAATGTGAATTCTGTTAGAGGTTAAGAAAGAATAGCTCTTTCTTAGCATTTTTTCTGTGTTTTCATAGTATTAATGAAAATGCAATATTTCAGTTAATCACTGGATCAAGGGCAAAATGGTGAGATAAATAATTCCCTTTAAAAGTCTCTCATACTGACTCTCATAAAGTTTTGGGAAACAGAACAAATTCTTCTATGACTGTGGCCAATTTCTTCTAATCAGAGAAACTCAAGTATTTGGGTGTCCCAAACTAAGGCACAGATTATAAATAAGAATAAATGTTTTAAACTGAAAGAATCTAGCTATTATATTTTCTTCACTAATTATTTAGCAGAATTCATATGAGCAACTAGCAGTTAGTTTTCATTGGTAAGAATAATTCTATATTATACTTACTATAGAAAACATCTAAATTCTGTAATTTAAAATTTGTAATTGAAAGAGTCCATTTTCAAATTCAACTGATTATATATACTCAAAAGCTCATTCTTACAGAGTTTTGCTTTTAGTATTCTATGCTTTATGTATTATAGTCCTTTAATTATGAAATCATATATTCAATTTAAAATTTTGGGAAACATTTTTTATGAGTATGAGAAAGATAAAACAGCACAGGTAAGTTATCGAGATTGTAAAGATATTAAATAAGTGTATAAGATAAACTTTTGTGTTAACGCAAAAGTTTGGGAACAGGACAAAGAGTATGTGCTGTTTAAAGAAAAATGCATATAAGCTAAGCATTAGGATTAAAGAGATTTACAGACTAATTGTTGGTAGACAAAAGTGTTAAGCAATCGGAAAGTGTCACTATAAATTTTTATTTCAAGGAAACTGGATTTTTATCCTTACCGCTGTGAACTACTTCAATAATTAAATAACCATGAACTGTGTATGCTAAACAAATTGTTCTTTGCAACAGGTAAGTAGAAAAGGTTATTAAGAGATAGTTAAATTATTTTTGTTAATGCAACTTGCACACTTTTAGCCTCTTAAATGTATTCAAATATATAACAAATAAGGAATGAAAAATAAAATCAAATAAAATTTGTTTTCAAATTTGTAATTTGTAATCAAATAAAATAAAAATTTGTAATCAAATAAAATTTTATAATCAAATAAAATCAAATCAATTTTGTAATCAAATAAAATCAAAATCAAATAAAATAAAATCAAATAAAAATTTGTAATCAAATAAAAATTGTTTTCATTATCAAACTCCAGGGCAAAATTAAAGACCAACTGTTAACTGTCCAAAGGTGCTAGAAATAGCAAGCATGTGCACAGTGTTTGTCATGTGCTAGGCACTAATCAAAAGAGTTTACAAATAACATCATTTAATTCTCACAATAATACTCTGAATTAGATCTCAATGGCATCTAATTTTCTGAAATAGTTAGGCATCTTGTCCAAGGTTGCCCCGCTGGCAGGTACCATGGTTCCTGAGTTTAAATCCAGACAATAGATCAAGAGTTTGGTTCTTGCTTAGCATAAAATTCTGCCTCTGAAAAGGAATTATGCTATACTGCCTCTCAAAAGTAATTAACATTCAAAATTAAATCATATTTTCCTTTTGAGATTAAGCTCAAGTTTTAAGGTTCTTAAGTTATATCAAAGTCCAAAAAATTATCCTCCCCAATTTTATTTTTGGTTGAAGGTGATGGTTACACAACAGAGCATTGTGAATATCTAATTTTCTAGAAGTTGAATTGGTCAAATGTCAAGTCCCTGATACACTTCAATTTATAAAGTACAGAAATAAGAAAAGGAAAGCTCATTATTATGCTCTTTACATAGCTCTAAAATTTAGAGAAGCAACCTATCACCCAATCAGGCCTGATAGCACTTATCCCAGGTGAAATAATGTTCTCCAAACTGTTATAAATATTACAGTACATAACGACAGAAATTCATTGATGTCTGAGAGAAGAAAAAACTTTGTCTCAGACTCATTGGCATGACAATCAGTTGATAGAAGTCAGGAATATACAACCTCTGAATTAAACTTATTTTGATAAATCTGTCAACAACATGCTAATTTTGTACCAGGCAAGCACAAATATCTGTGGGGAGATCCTATCTATGTAGATGAATCATAGCTGCCTTTTCTACAAAGTTTAGAAATTTATCATGTTGGCAAAGCACCAGTTAGCAAAAATAATAATTCTAGATATTTTTATTTTATATCCAGTATATTCAGAATTTAACTTCCATTTTTTTCTGAGCCCCATGTTTCTGGCACCTTATATTACAGTGAGAGTGGTCTCCAGCTAGTACAGCTAGTATCTTAGCCTACACACTCTTGTAAGTTTTTTATTTTTTATTTATTTATTTTTAATTCTAAGGCCCAGTGGATGTTTCCACTGTCACTTTTTATGCAGTTATTTAGACCTTTAAAGCTTGCCTTCTAGGGAACAGTTTAACTTCCAGCTTTGATCAACTGGAGAGTTTCCCTCAACAAACTTCCTAACTGAATTTATTTTTGTAGTTTCTACAGGATTGAAATTACCATCTATAGCATTGCCAGGCACATCACAAAACTCTGTCTTTTCTGTATTTTTGGGTGTTCCAGCATTGATTTCAGCTATGTCATTTTTTGAGGGGGAGGGTGGGAACCAATGGGATACACTGCACGCAGTGTCTTTAAATAGCTGGGTTAAGTTTACCCTGCTGTATAAATTTGTTTCTTTTTTCTTTCTCTAAGAATGTACAGCTGAAATCATTTGCTGGAATTGAACACCTGCCTTCATTTTGCTTTTCATTCTTTTCTGGCCAATCCATTTGCATTTCTAATATACTCCCAGAGAGCTTAACTTGTCAGGTTTCCTTTTCTTTTGACTTATCCAAGTGTATTTTAATGAAAAAATTATACTATTGTTTTGAATAATGCAATAAACTTAGAATACATTAACTTCATATGCCTCTGCTTCTTACTAATATACTATCCTTTTTATATTTGAATTCACTGCATACAACTTTTAAGCACACAATATTATTTTATGAATTTTATATTAATCTATATGTGTATATATGTATATTTATTTATTTCTGTCATTGCTGTATTATAGATAAAGAAAGTGATGGAAAACTAAATGATATAATAATTCAAGAGAAAATGGTTGAAAATTTCTCAGACCTAAAGAAAGATATGAATCTACATATACATTTTTACACATATATAATAGTGAAATTTCAGAAAACAAAGCAGAAAGAAAGTTATAAAAAGGCAAAATAAATAAATAAAAGTTATCTTCAAAGAAGTTGGGATTTGACTGATAACTGGCTTTCTATTAGCAAAAGTAGAAGACAAAAGACAGTGGAAAGATACTTTCAACAGGTGAAAAAAAAAAATTCAAGTCTTGAATTCTATTAAGCAGTAAAAATAGCTTTCAAGAATTAAAGTAAAATTATTTTTAGTAAGTGATAACTTTGGAGAGTTTGCCTAAAACTGTCCACATTAATGTGAAGCTTTATTTTTATTTTTATTTTTGAGATGGAGTCTTGATCTGTCGCCCAGGCTGGAGTACAGTGGCGTGATCTCGGCTCACTGCAACCTCCGCCTCCCGGGTTCAAGGGATTCTCCTGCCCCAGCCTCCTGAGTAGCTGGGATTACAGGCGTGCGCCACCACACACAGCTAATTTTTTGTATCTTGGCTCATGCCTGTAATCCCAGCACTTTGGGAGGCCAAGGCAGGTGGATCATGAGGTCAGTATTTCAAGACCAGCTTGGCCAATGTGGCGAAACGTGTATCTTTAGGGTGCATCTCTCTAGAGTTTCCAATAAGCAGAAGGAGACTAATTTAAGATTGTTTGTCAAAGACTCATGTTGCTTCTTTTAAACAAAATAATCACTTTAGGAGTCTTGAGTTGAATAATCCCACAGATGAGTTATACTTCCATTTAGCTCCCTACCTAAACAAAGGAAAAACTCAATCTTTCTTGGTTCTATTTTAATGTGTCTCGTATACTCTCCCTTGGGTTTCTAATTCCACAGATTTCTGGGCATCTTTATTTGGAGCACAGATAATAATTCTATTCTAGTTACAATGGCCATGTTCCTTGAAACTCACAGATAAACATATTAATTCTCCAGTGTGTCTACCTATTATGTGTCTACTTAACAAAGACACCATAATATTGAAGGTATGTTTCCCAGTTACTACTACTATGGATTCACTACTTTTAGTTATAAGACACTGTCTGGTAATACTTTCCTGATTCCCAAATACCAACTCTCATCTTCTAGCTCTTGGTTTTGGTTTGGGGCTCCAGGCTGTTGCTTCCTGCTGCTCTCTGAAATATACTTCCTGTTTGGTTTCAGTTACGTATTGCCATCTAACAACAGTGAAGCTCTCTGTTTCCTAATGATCTCTTTCAGCTTGATTCCTCACTATACACCATAAATCCTTTTGTTTCTGGAGACATGAAACATACTTTTTATACATACATAATAGTGAAATTTCAGAAAACAAAACAAGGCAAAAAGAAAGTTATAAAAAAAGAAAAATAAATAAATAAAAGTTATCACAAAGAAGTGGTGATTTGATTGATAACTGGCTTTCTATTAGCAAAAGTAGAGGACATATTCCCTTATATTTATTGAGCTTGTCTTCTAAGAGCTCAGATTTCTTCTAAGGCTTATATCTCTTCCTCTGCTATTTAATTAGCCTATTTTTTTTATTTGTTTCCATTTCTTCTCATTTATTGTTTTAACCACCCTAATTTCTCTTTTGTTTCCTGAATAGAGCTGATTCCTAGTAACAAAAATTTTGAATGTTACATTTACACTTTGGGATTGTAAAAATGTTGCCAGGTTGCTTGTCTTAACTAATAAATAGAAATATTCCCTTTAAAATAAGGCTTGCTGTTTTTCTTTTTATTTATTAATTGATAAAATATACTGTATTTTATAAGTGAAACCAATGTTCTGTACCGAAAAAAAGAGGTTGTAATCAGAGCTCATATAATTTAAAAATCCAGAGCCAAATGAAATTCTTGATAAGGCATGTATTTTAGCCTGTGTAAAGCCATATAAACGAGGGTTTGGTAGCCCCTCCTCACCTGTTTCTCCTAGAGGTAAAGGCAGTTCAAAACTTAAACAATGAACTTAAACAAGACTTTAACGAGAATTTGCAGCAGTGATCTGTGCCAGGCACTAAAATGTTAAAGATAGAGCATCAGAAATGCTGTCTAGCATCCACAGAACCCAGTGCCTTTAGCTTAAAGCCTGAAAATACTGTTCAGCACATGAAGTCCTAAAAGACGAGAAAGACTATTTTCTACACAATTAACTTTTCCATGTCACCGTATTTAGGAAAAGTGTAGCCAGGACTTGACAGTGTCTGTACCTGGGCAGGTCCATGACTTTAAATGGTCCACACTGTGGCTTGGGGGCTGCTTGCCAGGGACCACATCTCATGTGGTCATCCCATTGTTAGGCTTAAGAAAACTGAGGCTTAGAGGTGTTCCTTAAGCCTGTCTCTCATTGCTTATTAGGTAATTTTTCTCTTCTCTTAGGCCACATGTTGACTTTCCTAACCCAGTTTCTTCTCTCTTTCAAAGTGAAAAGTTAGGTGAGGCTTATGAGTTATTCCTTGAAGGCCCAGGGCACGCTCCTGAAGTATTCATCCTCTCGTGGATATAGCCGCCATAAGCTGTAGTCACTCTATGACATCTAAAGCTTTATATTCAAGCCATAGCACTAAAAACTAACTGCACAACTGAAAAACCCATCTGGCCTCCAAGCTGCAAAGTAGAAAGCAGGCTGCAGGTTCACAAGCCCAGGGAATGAGTCATAGATCTGGGCTGCACAAACTCTTCTCTTCATATATATTTAGCACCCTAAATTCCACTCTTAGGATTTTATATCCTCTTATTTCAGATAAACACAGATTTGTAATCACTGAGAAAGTCCTCAATTAATGGTGGCCCTTTCTCATAGTTTGATTTTGAAAAATTGGAGAAATAAAGAATAAGGTAAAGGCCAAAAATTATTTATTTTATATTACTTGTTTTTATTTCAGCCATTTTATTAGAAATAGAGGCTTATTCATTACTGGCAAAGATTACTGACAAAGGGGGAACTATGAAAATAAATGTAATTTCATTGGCTATATTTTAAATATAGTTTTACATATTAAACATCACTTTTATTGATGAACTTGTTCAGTTATATTTATATTTTATCCTGTACTTATTGATGAGTGCTTTTATTAACATTTTAAAATTTAAATATTTATTTCCCAAATTCACCAAATGCTTAAAGTCATTCAGAGAAGAATGAGTAAAGGTATGAGTAATATATCAAATCATTTTAATAAAAATTTGGAAAGGAGGGCATTCCATCTATTATCATTTGATTCATACTTTTTGTTTAGTTTTCACTACATAAGAAACAGGTGTTTGAGTTGTTGATTCATAAAGAATTTTAGGAAGTTGTAGTCTAAATCCTTGAAAATCAATCCAAGAACATGTTCGTATTGCATTCACACTATAATTCCTCTTGACTGTCCATAGAATTTTTGAGAAATATCATTTTTGGATACATATAGCTTTCGTTAATGAACTTTCTGATTTATTTATAACACATTTTTATTTTATCCTCTACTCATTCATGAGTGCTTTAACATTTTACAGTTTGAAAGTATTACCAGAATATACCTAATAGTGGTTCTCTATCCATGAAGTTTTCCTATAAAATATTGCAATTTTATTTTGCCTTTTATCATAAAGTTTTGGTGAATATTTCCTTAATTGCTTTTACATTTGTTCTTGTATATTTCTTTAAAAGTCCTGTCTTATGTAAATCAGAACAATGGAATACTGTCTTTCACAATATATTTAGCCTCAGATTTTCTTGAGAATTTCATGTATTTATCTTGGATTGGACATGTCAGACATATTCTTGCTTCAGAACCTCTTCTTTCGGCCTGAGAAACTCAGATAGTCTTTCGGGCCAATGCTTTTCTCTTAAGGAAGCTTCACAACCACCTTAAATGAACATAGCTATCTTTTTTCACTGGAATTCAGGTCCGTTTACCAAGCTTTTATATTTATTCTTGGATATCCATCCTTGTGATACTTACATTCTAGCAGAAGACAGACATCTCTTCTGCTAGAATGTAAGTATCATGAGGACAGCCATCCTTTTTTTTTCTTTTAGGTAGTCCAAGTACCAGACCTGCATCTGCCCAAAAAAATTCTGAAAAGATATTAAAAATTGAATAAATGAATGAATGCATGCATGAATGAATTTTCTCTAATGGTTTTTTAATACATTTTGATTAATGATATGAATATTAGAAGAATTCGTAAACATTAATGATTTTCTCCTTTAAATTATTTTCTATAGTTGCACTACAAGACATAAAAATATGTGCTTTTTTTGTTTTTAGTAAGTGTTGGAAATTACCCTTGAAACAGCTTGTACCACTTCATATTTCTCCTATAGATGCCTTTTCTTCAAAATTCTCAACAGTGATAATTATAGTTTTATGTCTACAATCGGATAGACAAGGCATATTTCTATTCATTAATTCATTAATTAACTCATTTTTTGACTTTTAGATATTTTTTCAGCAAGCATTGA
The DNA here is from genome assembly GCF_028858775.2 of Pan troglodytes. NCBI lineage: Eukaryota > Metazoa > Chordata > Mammalia > Primates > Hominidae > Pan > Pan troglodytes. The sequence goes on along the minus strand of NC_072401.2, from coordinate 162,494,190 downwards.
TTGAATATCCAGGTGCCGTATACACTAGACAATTGCATTCAACGTGTCAAATAATGCCTTCACAATATGAGTCTAGAGAGGATGTTAAGCAAAATCAAGTAACACAATGTCTGAACTAAGTAAAAATACATCGGGTTAATGGTTGTGGTGGCAGGGATTGAGTAGCTATTTTGCTTAGATATACAAGAAAAATCCTCTTTAAATAATAATATGTAAGTTGAAACCTGGGTGACAGTGAGCAGCCAGGTAAAGATGAATATAGACACCAGGGGAGAGCAAGCAGTGATGGCAGCTAAAACAAAGGCAGCAGGCAGCAAGAATTTTGGCATGTTTGAGGAAGTCAAATAACAAGTTACATAACAACCAGGCAAAGTGATTTTGTAGGAACTTCATAAAGGGTAAGTTCATGGAAGGAGAAAAATATGTGATCTGAAATTCACATGATTGTTGGAGAGTAGGGAATAATTCAACAAGAAAGAAGAGAGAAAACACATGGTTTTCAGAAGTTTTTCATACGTTAAGTAGCTAGGTATAGGCAACCTAAGTATTAAAATACATTTAGGTATTTCAAACCATTTATCCAGAACCAAGTTCAGAAAATAAATAATGCTATGTCAATAAATAATGCTATGTCAATTTCAGTACTACTTCTACTTTGTTCACTTGTTAAAGTAAGCAGAGATTTTAAGTCTGATTATCAGTAGACTTTAAATGATTCTTTCTTTGTTATTATATTTATTACAAATTAGAGGTAACTATACCTTACATTTAAATGTGACTCTTGTAATTCATGCTATTCAATTATCTTTGAATGATACTAAACACTTAACCTGTTTGGTAAAAATTACAAGGAAGTCCATATACCCACTTTAATATACTCTATATTCTGCAAATATTTAGTATGTTTCTATAAAAAATTCTCTAAAATCCATTTATTTATATTTATTATTATTAAAAAGGCAATAAATATTTTTATGCTAGGAAAAATGGCTTTTCAAGAAACACTATATAGGCTAGAAAATGTATCTCTTTCACTCATTTAGAACAGCCATTTATGTTTAGGGTTGTATTGCCAAAGACAAAAATGGGATCAGTGAACTCAAAGCAGGAAGAATTAGTGCACTGAACAATTATTTTAAAACTTTTTTCCAGATTTTTTAAGCTTTGACATATGGAATGAAACAATTTGTACTTAGCAAAAACATTGTAGTAGAGAGAATTTGCAGCATATGAAATTTCAAAAGTCAATTTTGAAGTATACTTCTAGAGGAGATTTAAAAATTTAATGAGGGATAGAAGTATATATTAGCTAAATGCTAATATATTAAGAGCTCCATCTGCTTGCCATGTGTACTTACATGACAAAAATGTATCAATATGTGTATATTTTATTAGAAAGTACTTGGAGGAAACAATTAGAATATTTTGTTTAGGATGAAAAATTCCAGTTATATTGTCTACAAATTATTTTAAAAAACATCTATTTCTGAACAAACATGGGATGGGACTCTTTTTTTTTCTTTTGAGAAGGAGTCTTGCTCTGTCACCCAGGCTGGAGTTCAGTGGCGTGATCTCGGCTCACTGCAACCTCTGCCTCCTGGGTTCAAGTGATTCTCCTGTCTCTGCCTCCCGAGTAGCTGGGGCTACAGGCATGTGCCACCACATCCAGCTAATTTTTGTAATTTTAGTGGAGACGGGGTTTCACCATATTGGCCAGTCTGGTCTCAAACTCCTGACCTTGTTATCCTCCCGCCTCGGCCTCCCAAAGTGCTGGGATTACAGGCGTGAGCCACCACGCCCGGCCAGGACTCTTAATAATTCCACCTCAATATGACAATCATTACTGAAAAGTGCTTTTTCTAAGATATTCATGAAGTGGTCTTCTGGCTAAAAGATAATAGTGCTGTCATTGTTGATCCAAATAACTTATTATAGTTTATGGCATTTTGTTGCTTGAAATATTAGTCAACAATATTTATATAAAAGTTTATATAACTTTTATGTAAAATAAATCCTATATAGTATTTTAATTAAAAATAAAAATACCCATTCAGAAAAAAAGTTCTAAATTTTATTGTTGTTATATACCAGAATAAACTCGTAACAGTTTTGCATTGTTATTTTTCATTATATTTTTCAAAAGAAAATAAAACTAAATAAACAATGTACTGATTAGTTAAACAGTATTAGGCATACATTGCTATTTAACTTATACATATTTTAAATAACTGGAAGGATACTTGTTCCTCCTTTTGAAGGGGTAATGAAATTTGTAAAAATAATGAAAAAGATACATGTAGGATCTTAAAGATATTTTTCCAAGGACCTTCCATAATGCCAAGTGTCAAGATATTTCACTGAAATGTGTCCTGAACTGAAACTCAGGAAGAGATTGATGTTTTAGATCCAGGTTACTATTAACTCACTCACTGTGGATTTTTAAACACCCCATATATATTCTTTACAACTTCTCGAAGAATTTCAGTTTATTTTAAATAATACAAAGGTTTTCAAATGTTTGATCACTTAGGAAGAAAGAAACTGTATAATCTAAAAAGCTGCATAATGTTATTGCTATCATTACCAATTTTATATTTCTATGCTCTCATAGCTTAAATGGTAAAGACAAATTTTGGCTCACATAAGAAGATCCAGTTCGTGATTCTCACCAGTATTTTATAAATATCTCTATCCTTCATAACCTGTGTCAAAAGGGAGGCCCATGTTCCCAGAGTTACTTTCCTTTCCAATATTTCTTAGCTTCTATCAGCAAGAGTCAAGATTAAGCCCCAGGCATAGGACATTTTTGCCAATAGAGAGACTAAGTTGTATAACTTAACCATGGTCTCTAAAGCAAATATGGCAAAGCTGCAATTGGAATCTCAGTCTTATTCTTAGGAATAAACTGCAAGCACAATACCTGCAAAGTTATCTCATGACTATGAACATGATTTCATATTGTATAATATTTTAATTACTTAATATCAAAGAAACTGTTTAAATTTTTAAACAAAAAATAAAGAGAAGTTTGGTTTCTATATATCCAGATATCCTTTATTTTACAATGATGTTATAAACTACCAAAATGTTTCTTATGCTTTAAATTAATATGATTTTCTTTGTTTGCAAATTATTCTGTATAATATAACTACACTAATGAAATTAGTTTTGTAAAACTTACCTTTAGGGGAAAGTAATAGTAAATTTTTTTGATGAGAAAAATTTTAATGGCATAATAAAATATTAAACTTAAAGATGATTTTGCTTTCTTGGAAATCTCACATTTCAAATAATACCTGTTTATGTTTTCCAAAATGCTACTATTTTGTAGTTTTTCAACAATATTTCCACACTAATATTTCAATCTATATAATTCAGTTATTCAATATGTACAGTAAGATTTGAGGTATAGATTAAATCATTTCTCAATTCATTGCTTTCAAAATCCAGTCTTATATAATTTGACTTACAGGTCTGGTTAAAAAATATCTATATATTTTATTTTGTGATGTATGTCCTGAGGAATCAAAAATTTATAATTTATATCAAAGGCAAGTAAATGCCTTTAAACTCGTAAAATAGCACTTTTAGTTATACAGTTTTTTATGTGTTGACTCTATGGCCACTTGGAACTGTAAGGCTGAAACATCTTTTGCCCAAGTTCTAAGTTTATGAAGACTAAAATGTACGAAATGGTCTTTCACTTCAAGTTTTAAAAATGACACTCTGAAGATAAAAGCAAGTGATATCACTGATGTGGAAGAACTATATGCTTATAGAGAATTTATGGTGTGTACTCCAAATGTTGAAAATGGACACTTCTCAATTTAGGCCACTGTGTACCTCCAGCTAAGATGATTCAGTGTTAGAACTTCTGCCCCTTTTGATGTACAGAAGAAAAGTGTGAAAGTGCCTTTCTTTTATTTCAAATACACACCTTTTTTATTAAGAATTTATTTACATAATAGTACATTTCAAAAAAATCTACTACATTTCATGCCATCTCTTTCACTCTATCTCAATAACAAATGTAAAAAAAAAATTCTTAATAGATAATTTTGCTGAAGAAAGTTTCTTACATAGCTATTACCTGTGTCCCACTAGTCACAAAAACAGACAAATATACATCACAAAACATTATACCTCATGCTATAGCATTGCAATGTAGGCTGACTGAGCCCTGTGGCTTCTCCAAACGCTCTAATTTTAAAATCTAAATGTAAGTACAAATATCTAAGCAATTATCATTTAATAGAAGAAAATCTTTATTAGCATGCAATGTAAACAAATGGATTTATTAAGATCTCAGAGAGTCAGCAAGGAACGAGAAGAAACAGTTTATAAATAGGAAGAAATAAAGGTTTGGAAAGCCAAGGATGAAAATAATGGCTAACACATATTATGTATGTCAGCTGCATATCCGGATAAAAATGTACATATGCCGGGCGCGGTGGCTCATGCCTATAATCCCAGCACTTTGGGAGGCCGAGATGGGTGGATCACAAGATCAAGAGATCGAGACCATCCTGGCCTACATGGTGAAACCCTTCCCCCTTCCCTTCCCTTCTCTTCCCTTCCCTCTTCCTTTCCCTCTTTCCTTCCCTCTTTCCTCCCTCCCTCCCTGCCTCCCTCCCTTCCTTCCTTCCTTCCTTCCTCCCTTCCTTGCTTCCTACCTTCCTTCCTTCCTTCTTCTTTCCTCCCTTTCTTTCTGACTTCCTTCTTAAGTATTTAAACAATATAATCAAAAGCATTCAAATCCTTTTTTCTTCTACCCTACCTCAATTCTAATACTGGTTGGAGGCACCCTACGTGTATAGATGCAGTCCAGGCAGTTGGGTTAGGGACAAGAGTAAGGCAGTGTCCTGGTGTGGTTGAGAGGTTCATTATATACAAGAGAATTGAGCAAATTTCTGAATCTATTAAAGATGAGAATCAGACTTCTCACTATTAGCAAGAGATTTATACATATGAGAAAACTAGAATAAAACCTGTGTTGTGGAATTGGAATTAAGTTATCAGTATGCGGTCAGGCACAGTGGATCACGCCTGTAATCCCAGCACTTTGAGAGGCCGAGGCAGGCGGATCACTTGAGGTCAGGAATTTGAGAACATCTTGGCCAACATGATGAAACCCTGTCTCTATTAAAAACACAAAAATGAGCTGGGCGTGGTGGCGGGCACCTGTAATCCCAGCTGCTCAGGAGGCTGAGGCAAGAGAATCACTTAAACCTGGGAGGCAGAGGTTGCAGTGAGCTGAGATCATGCAATTGCATTCCAGCCTGGGCAACAAGAGTGAAACTCTGTCTCAAAAAAAAAAAAAAAAGTTGTCAGTATGAACTCCTGTTCTTGTATAGATAGATTAGACAGGTAGAGATAGATAGATAAATAAATTTAGATATAGTAGATGTAAGTACGCATGTGGGAAGATATGTGTATGTGTCTAAATTCTGTATCTCTATCTACATATTCATAATTCTATATGTCTTATATGCAGACTAGTTTCTTCCTGGGGACAATAATATCCAGTAGTATAAGAATGCCTATCAGTCATATCTTTGTTTATAAATATGATTTTCCTATATATCTATATCTATATATCTATATTCTGTATCATCTGTCCAGATCTAACACCTAGATATGGATTTCCCATTGTGAATGCCTGCAGGTAGCAAAATCCAGAATCACGAGAACACCTAGTGGCCAGAGCTGGATTTCTAAATATGATTTTCCTCTATAGGAAAGCAGGGCTGTTTGGAGAAATAGCTGATTCCATGCCTGGAATATCTTGTTGTTCCAGAAATAAACAAAGTGAGCCTGGAATATCGTATGCCTGAAAGAAAGAGAGCTTTGAAAGAATGATAAGAACATGTTAAAAGAACATGGAAACAGGTAGAAGAACCTTCCACTGGCCAAATATAGGACAAATAAAACAAATTCCTAGAACCCATGCCTGAATAAATAAATGGGAATCTCAGGACATGTGATGCAGAAACGTTGTTTTTAATCCTTTAGGTGTTGCTAATTTGTAGCCAGCTTTGAGGACTAAAAATCCTCTTAAGGTCAGAGAATATCTGTTGTCAGGATGAAGTGTTGTGTTTCAGGCTACATAAAAAAATCTTTAGGTCATCCAAACCCAGCTACAGGACTTGGTGTGTTAAATGAAGAAAATTACAAAGTGTATCCCCTTGAGACATCATTGAAAACTAAAATTAAGCTTTCTTTCTCAGTGCAGTCCCCTGAAATTCACCACCAGAACTATTCCCAAGATACATATTGATAGAAAATTAGAAGCTAGCCTGCAGTGATGGCTTATGTTTGTAATCCCACAACTTTGGGAGGACTAGGTAGGCAGATTACTTGAGGCCAGGAGTTCAAGACCATCCTGGGCAACATGGCAAAACCCCGTCTCTAATGAAAATACAAAAATTAGTCTGGTGCAGTGTTGTGAGCCTGTAATCCCGGATACTTGGGAGGCTGAGGCACAGGAATCACTTGGACCCGGGAGGTGGGAGGCAGAGGTTGCAGTAAGCAGAGGTCGCAGTAAGCAGCCTGGGTGACAGAGGGAGAATCTGTCTAAAAAAAAAAAAAAAAAGTCAATTATTAACAAAAAATAGGAGTTTTCCATGTACTTCCTTGGAAAGTGCTAGGATCTGATTTTAGTTACCTATCTTGTAAATTATCATTAACTTTACTAAGGAAAATGAGTCAACACTTTTCAATCCACAAAGAAACATTCTGGAAAGACAGAGGATGGTCATTGAAAGCTGTTCTTTGTGCTTTAAGGTTTAGTAAACTTCCATATTGCTGTAAATAATATTATCCTAATGAAAAAGAGCATTGTCTTCCCCCAAACAATGCCCTAATATTCACATCAGTGAGCAAGCAAAGTTACAAACTCAACTAACACAACCTGTGGAATCAAATTTGAAATTTTGTTTTCAGTACTCAAACATCAATCTATAAAAATAATATGTAATCAGGACCATCACAGAATATTTGAGTGTTTCAATTTCTGCACTGAGAGGCAAACACATAAATATAATATTCAGGTACAAGATTTTGTTTTCCAGAGATTCCACTGGCCTCCAACAGACACAGAATATAAAGTAGAATTTGATTTCATAGATACTAGACGTGTGCCATCAATTGTTTAGAAGCTTACAGTTTCTCTTAGCTATTATTTTCTCACCTTCTCATTAAGACATGCCCTTCAGTTCTATTACAGCTTAATAGGATGAATACGGCACAATCTACATGAATTCTTAGCTCCACTCACCCCAAATCAGACTGTATTCTTTGTCATCCATTCCAAATCTTAAGGGAATATAACATTCTACTAATAATCTAATTCTGGGTCAAGTGGCTCAATTGCTCAAGGTTATACAGATTAAATTTCTTTGAGATGAGAAATTAAGTATTTGAATTTGTCATTCTCTTGGATTGAATTATGACCAATTATCCAGACACAGCCATTTTAGCAAGATCTCAGAGTGTTTTATTTTAATAGTTAACTGCTTTGCCAAAAGACTTATCCCCTGTTTCCATGCATGTGCAGCTGTCAGTGAATTTAGTTATTTCACCACAGATTTCTATAGGTCTGGTCCTGGAATATGAATGCCTCCCTCCCCTTCCTGGCTAATAAACTAATTCCAAATACTATATTTTCCTGCCCTTTCATTGCCTGCAAGCCCTTCTCAAGAAACAATTTCTTTATCAGTTAGTATTCTTTGTTAAAAATTGGCAAAACAAACCTGGATATTGTTGGCAGTAATGAAATTTACCATAAGAGTACTAAGAGTTTATAAAAATGAGAAGATGGCAATTTTGAAAATGGAGCAAAACAGAGGGAGTTCTGGTGTGCTACTCAAACTAAACTCTGGGAAAAGTCATACTATCAGCAACGTTAGGACATTTATGCTTAGATAAACAAGTATTAACAGCTTCTTCTAGTCTTGAATCATCTGCTTAAGATTCCAAGCCCGAGGAGAGGTCATTTGGCTGGTAGAGTTAAGAATATGTTACTATCCAGGGCCAGGAGCAGTGGCTCACGCCTGTAACCCCAGCACTTTGGGAAGCCAAGGCGGGCGGATCACAAGGTCAGGAGATCGAGACCATCCTGGCTAACACGGTGAAACCCCATCTCTACTAAAAATACAAAAAATTAGCCAGGCGTGGTGGCAGACACCTGTAGTCCCAGCTACTCAGGAAGCTGATGCAGGAGAATGGCGTGAACCTGGGAGGTGGAGTTTGCAGTGAGCTGAGATCGCGCCACTGCACTCCAGCCTGGGCGAAAAAGCGAGACTCCATCTCAAAAAAAAAAAAAAAAAAAAAAAAAAAAAGAATATGTTACTATATGTTACTATCCAATGGCTCTTTTGGCATGATCAGTAAGCAGAGCCAAAGAGCTTCTGGGGAGGCACAGGCCACCAGAAAGGATGGCAGGCCCTAAGCTATAATATCTCGCTGAAAATTACAAAATACACTAGTTCGTATAATGAAAAGGAAAACAGAGTGCTGTTAGGAAGGAAAGATAGATGCTGAGGATGGAGAGAAGCAAAGTAGTCAGCAATGTGGTTATTGAATATAATCTAAAAGTACAGACTCCAAGGATAGGAATCATCAAATATAATTTTATTATTAGGTAATCAGGAGTCCAAAGAGTTGATTTTTTTGTCACTTTTTCCAAATATTTATTTAAAGTTTATATTTGGTGACTTTTCTATTTTATTCTGCTACCCTAGATCAGCAGATTTTAAATTTCATTTATGTCATACTGCTTTACTTACAAGATTATATTTATGACCACCTGCAAGCCAAAAAATAATATTCATGGGCATATACATGCATACAGAGCATATAATTTCAGAACTTTTATGAGGTTCTGAAATAGCTCACTAATGAGAGCTTAGGGGAACCATGGTTCTCATTTTAATAAATCATTTCTAACAGGCTGATCCATGGATATATCTCAAATCAAAGGTAAAGTTAGAGTAATATAATTACTATTCTGGAATTTTCAGCTATAGACATGTTTTATCTCATTATTTGCAAAGACTCTATATAGAGTTCCAAGAGATATTAATCTTATATAATTTTTTATTTTAAAAAGTATATTTATTGGAGAACATATAGTATGTCTTAAGGTTATAAGAAAAAAAGGAACTTAGTCTCACTACCCAGAACTAACCATTATGAAGTAATTAACATTATTATGTAATTCTCTATTTTACTTTTTTATATCTTTCTTTATGTAATTTAATATCTGATGCCCTGAATGATGCTGTCCTTTTCACATTTTGTCAAAGGTTTACCCTTATCATTAGAACTTACTTACAAACTTCATTTATTATCCGTTAACTTGACACAGGAAAACCACTAGCAGAGTCAATTTGCAGATTGATAGATGGTAAAATGCACTGTTATTTTCTTATTAGGAAGCAAAGTGAATAGGAGGCAAATTGGATAGGATTTTAGTCATTTTGAATCGACCGTATATTTTGTGAAGGAGTTGGCTTGATTAAACTTCGGAAGGTTGGGGTATTTTAACTAGTAACCAGGTTTAGATATAGCTTTTTTTGGGAAATCAAGTTCATCAATCAAGACAATGTGTTACATGGATGACAGGAGGATTAAAATAGAGCAAGGCATTCTCCAAATTCCTGGGCGTCTAAGCCATTCTAAACGAGATTACATTTATACATATTAACCAGCCAAGGGGCAATTTCACCCTGTCTAAAAGTATCACTGTGATATATTAACTCCTTTCCATTTTCTTCTTGACTTTAAAATAAACAAAAATGACAGGGAGACATATATATATTAAAATCATTTCTAACTATCTTTCCTAGATGGAAGATTAAATAAATGAATTACAAACAAATATGAACAAATTTAGTATATCAAATTTAAATACATATTCTTCTTTATCAAACTTTTAGTCAAAAAGTCTTGCTGGAAGTGTAAGTCTTATTTGATTTCTTACAAAAGTAAAATTTGGGAATATAAGGTTGAAGTAGAATTCCACTTCTCTACTTATAATGTTCTATAATAATGTATCATCACAGCTTGCTTAAGGCCCAGTGACTGCATCACATAAAAAACTGTGGATTTTATCTTTGAAACACCCAAAGGGACACTGGATTTCAAGATATGTGACCATGTCAACATTTTGAATAATTAATTTTAATATGAATTATTTTAATAATTTGTATTTGCTTATTTCATAAATATTGTCGAACAAGTATCTCAGATACCAGTAAGCTCTGATATACGTAGATGAAGGGAATAGTTACTCTTTTCAAAGTTTCCACAGTCTAAAGGAAGAGAAATACAAGTTAACAATTCCATGCAATGCAATGAATGCAATAACACTAGCTATAATAGGAATAAGCAGAGTTCTATGGGGACACTTTCATCATTTAAGGAGATTCATGGGTGCCTAAGCATTATATCGTTGAGTCAGTAGGAGTTAGTCAAGCAAATAGTTGAGGTAGGGGGTGGAGGAGGATCATTCCTGGCATAGGACAAAACTTGTGGAAAAGTGTGAAGGTTGATTCCATGTTTTTGCTCTTGTGAATAGCACTCCAATGAATAGATGAGTGCATGTATTCTTTCAGTAGAACCGTTTATTTTCCTTGTGTATATACAATGGGATTTCTGGGTCAAATGGTAGCCCAAATCATAGTTCTTTGAGAAATCTCCAAAAAGCTCTCCATGGTGAGCGGACTAATTTACATTCTCACCAACAATGTATTAGTGTCCCGTTTTCTCTACAGCCTCACCAACATCTGTTATTTTTTTGACTTTTTAACGAAGGCCATTCTAACTGGTATGCGACAGTATCTCACTGTAGTTATTATTTGAATTTCTCTAATGATTAGTGATAATGAGTATTTTTTTATGTTTATTCGCCACTTACATGTCTTCTTTTGAGAAGTGCATGTTCACATCTTTGCCCACTGTTTTACTATTTTTTTAAATTTTATTATACTTTAAGTTCTAGGGTACATGTGCACAATGTGTGCAGGTTTGTTACATAGGTATACATGTGCCATGTTGGTGTGCTGCACCCATCAACTTGTCATTTACATTAGATAATTCTCCTAATGCTATCCCTCCCCTGACAGGCCCTGGTGTGCGATGTTCCCATCCCTGTGTTCCAATTGTTCAACTCCCACCTATGAGTGAGAGCATGCGGTGTTTGGTTTTCTGTCCTTGTGATAGTTTGCTGAGAATGATGGTTTCCTGCTTCATCCATGTCCCTGCAAAGGACATGAACTCATCCTTTTTTATGGCTGCATAGTATTCCATGGTGCATATGTGCCACATTTTCTTAATCTAGTCTATCATTGATGGACATTTGGGTTGGTTCCAAGTCTTTGCTATTGTGAATAGTGCCACAATAAACATTGTGTGCATGTGTCTTTATAGTAGCATTATTTATAATCCTTTGGGTATATGCCCAGTAATGGGATGGCTGGGTCAAATGGTATTTCTAGTTCTAGATCCTTGAGGAATCGCCACACTGTCTTCCATAATGGTTGAACTAATTTACACTTCCACCAACAGTGTAAAAGCATTCCTATTTCTCCACATCCTCTCCAGCATCTGTTTTTTCCTGACTTTTTAATGATCACCTGTCTAACTGGCATGAGATGGTATCTCATGGTGGTTTTGATTTGATTTCTCTGATGACCAGTGATGATGAGCATTTTTTCATGTGTCTGTTGGCTGCATCAATGTCTTCTTTTGAGAAGTGTCTATTCATATAGACACTTAGGATTCATATCCTTTGCCCACTTTTTGATGGGGTTGTTTTTTTCTTGTAAATTTGTTTAAGTTCTTTAAGTTATTTGTAAATTCTTTGCCCATTTTTTAATGGAGTTATGTTTTTTGCTTGCTGAGTTGATTTCCATGTAAATTATGGATATAAGTCTTTTGTCAAAGGCAGTGTCAAGATTTCTCAAAGAACTTAAAATGAACTACCATTCAACTCAGTAACCTTATTACCATTCAGCACAGTAACCTTATTCTTAGTAGAAAATAAATTGTTCTACTATGAAACATATGCCCTCATATATTCATTGCAGCAATGTTCACAATAGCAAAGATATGGAATCAACCTGTATCAATTAGATCAATGTTGATTGGGTAAAGAAAATGTGATACATATACTCCCTGGAATACTACACAGCCAGAAAAAATGAAATCATGTCCTTTGTAGTAACATACATGCAGCTGGAGATCATTATCCTAAGTGAATTAATGCAGAAACAGAAAACCCAATACTGATTGTTCTCACTTATAGGTGGGAGCTAAGTATTGGGTACACATAGACATAGAGATGGCAGTAATACACACTGGGGACTACTAGAGGGAAGTGGGAGGAAGGGGAGCAAGGGCTGACAAGCTACCTGTTGGGTACTATGCTCAATACCAGAGTGAGGGTCACACCCCAAACCTCAGCATCACACAATACACATTTGTAAATAACCTTCACATGTACCCCACCCCCTGATTCTAAAATGAAAGTTGACAGAGAAAAGTATGAAGGAGAGCCAGATCCTAAAAATATATGATAATTTGTAAGTAGTTTAATGAATTTCTTAATGAGACATAATTGAACAGGAGCTAGTTCATAAGTTAACTTGTATGCAATAGTTTGGAGTTTGGCTTTCCATATAGGACGCTATGGAAATTTGTAAAGGAAGGATTAACATAGTTTTAAATTTTTACTTTTCGTTAGCATTGTGAAGGCAGACTAAAGTGTGCAACAATTCAAAACAACTTATTATGCATTGTAGGGTTACTGAAAAGAGGTCATGAAGACCTGAGTTATATAGATTAAACAAGAAGATAAAGATGAGAAGGAATATTTATAGGTATAATCCATATGACTAGACTAACAGAGTAAATTGTAGAATTCTGTTTCTAGCAATTCCAGGTGAACGATTCCACAAGTCATATAGAAAATTGCCTTTATTGCAATTTGGAGAGTCATTTATATTCATTTTATATATGCATTTATTACTTTTTTCTTAAATTTAAGTGTGTTTATCACTACATATATAAAGCACCTGTTAATGTAGTACAAGCATTTACGAATGGAATCTGGATTATTCCTAATGTAGCAATGTGTTAGTCTCATCCTTATACTGTAAACAACTACCAAACTTGAGACAATCTATAAGTCAATTGTTTTATGGCATTAGAAAAGAGAGTACAGGGTGAAGATCCTTTAAAGAAGAGCAACAAACAGTGTGCCCTACAATCACTCTGAACATTTTCCTAGGCAGGATATGAACCTAGGCACAGAAAAATGAAGGTCAGAGAAAGAGTAGTGGAAAATGACTTTTTTTCCCAGCAGTTTCCCTGCTAATGATAGGGTACTAGAACCTGATCACACCTGAGTAATATTGGATTCTTCTAATGGACATGGACTTTCCATTGGCCTGGCCAAGAATTTCTCAGAACTGCACTTCAGTCTGCAGTTCTTTTCTTCCTCTCATTCTTTTCCTCCTTTCATAAGTATTAGACCCATATTATCAGCCTAGAATTTCTCCCTATTTCTGTTTCCTCCTTTATCATTCACAAACATTTTCTCAAGACATCTCCTGCACATCTAATTGTATCTTAGCATCTTCTTCTCTAAGAGCCCAGATATACACCAATGATTACAGGAGGGTCCAAGGAAATCAATATTATAGAGAGTTCATGGACTAGAAGACTTACCAATTGACAGATGATTACAGTGGTATGTAGAATATGAAAAGATGCTGGAAAAAAGTGGCAAGCCACTTACTAAAGCTACAAAGGAAGTTATCTTATTTTCACATGGAGGCCTTAGCTGCTTATTAACCAATCTCAGTTTCACTTTATTCTTTTGCAAAGGATTTATACAACTTAGTTATAACAAGTCAACTCCATTGTCACTGTTGGCACTACTCTTCCCATATATCTCAAATACCCAGACCTTCACATTAGTGTTTCTAACTCCACACTATTGTGTGCAAGTTTACCTGTACTTATTAGTAGGTGCAGGGGAGCTCAGTAATAAACTACACCTGCAGTGACCTGGGAAAATGACTTTGATTCTGAAAGATATAGGGAGCTAAGGAAAGTTGGAAAGGAGGGACTTCTATCAGTTGGCTGATAATTGCTAAGTTGTAAATATTCCATGTGTAAAAATAAATTGAAACTGAGAGTGGTTAAGATGCAGCTAAAGCCTAAGTGTGAAAACTAGAGAGCTTCCTTTGTAGGCTTATAAAGAAGCCTGTATCTCCTTCAGTGTGAGAGAGTACACAAATAAAGGGTAAACTCAGGTCAGATAGCATGGTGGAATTCCCATATAAATGTTCAATAAAGGTGAGTCTGTAATTCTACTTCATGAGTCCAACCTATGTTCCTAAAACACATGATGGAGACCTTTAAGTACATACTACTAAGGGCTTTCAGTGTGCAAACCTGCCAAAAAACGTCTGCAGGGATTTTAGAGGGGACCCAAGAATCCCAAGTAAGAGCTAGCATTTCCCCAGGGAAGAAAAGAACTGATAAAGCCCCAGTCTCCATCCTCTCCAATAGAGGCAAAAACTGCCCACGTGAGGAGGTGCTCTCATCTCTCTCACATGATAGGTTGAAAATAAAAGGTAGATTTCAATACAACCAAGCTTTGAATATGCTTAGCTTGATGTATGTAAAAAGTGTTTATACAACAAAGGACTTAAGAATTAGCTAGCATGTATGTCAGAATCCAGGAGTGTATCCCTGGGATTGAATTTTGAGGGTTCATGATCAAGATGGAACATAAGACTGGATAATCAAGAATTTATTGACTTGAGGTGATTTTTTGGTATTTCATATGCTGGCAAGGACCATAAAAGATGGGGCAGACATGCTCCTAGCATGGATCTCAGAAGCCAGGAGAAAGTTATGGTCCATGCTGAAAAAAGTGGAAAAGCCTGACACATGGTATAGAAATGAATAGGAAATAGACATGTTGAAATGGATATGATATTTGAGCTCAGAAAACTCACCCAGAACATGATGTTCTTTGGAAGGGCCAAGAGTAAACACCAATCACCAATACCATTGGGTCTGTGTGAGTAAGAAGGATACCATCATTTCTGTGATAGTCAATGATGGCTCTTCCAGGCAGGTAAGGGCTAAGCTTCATCCATTAATAGCCATGGGAATCATGCAACCATGAAATAATAAAGGTCAGGTGGCAGTGCTTAAATCCTATAAGTCAGGAACCTGCAGTCACAATAATTGCTGTCAAGAATGAAGGCTCTCCAGGGGACATGACATATAGAAAATTGTGGAAATGGCTAATAGAACATGGTGTCTGTAAGAGCAAACCCCATGGGCAACCAATGAGAATGTTGCTTATTATCTGCAATCCAAAGAAGGAAAAGTGATGGAGTGAGGGGCTCCAAGAAAACATATGTGTTTTATTGTTCCCATAAAAACACATATGTCTTGCTCAGGCCCTGGACCTGAGCTAACTTTCAGACCCATAACTTATTAACTGAATTGGTGTCTGTGTCCCTAGGAAGAAAACCTTGCAACATCAGAGCAAGTACAGACTGTAATGATTCCATACGTTTTCCCCAATAGGATCTATAGTCATTTTTTTAGGTCACTGTATACTGAAGAAAGCATATACTCAGGCATTTTTAGGATGGTTTGATAAACGGTTTGAATTAACATTGACCCAAGCAATAATTCCTTGTTACAGTATAGATTTATACAAGCCAGGTAATAAATTGGGTCCTGGTTTATAGTGGTTCAAGTAGGTTCATAGATCTACCCAATAGTATTTTCCTCACACTTTCAGAGCATAAATGGTAATGACATATTTGAAAATTGGAGTAACTCCAATATTGGGTCCTTTTTGTAAGAGTACGAAGTACAGAGTACAAAACGCCAAAAGGAAAACCTCAGAAACTACCTCCTACCCTGTCTAAGTTAGTAAATTTAAAATATTTTTAACAATTCCTGGTTGGAAATATGGAGATTAGTGCCATGTTTATAGAGCTGAAACACCCAGGGATGTCAGTTCCCATTATATTTTTGTTTAATTATCCAGTTTGTCCCCTGCAGTAATGGTTGGATTCTGGGGAATTTCTGTAGGCTACTATTA
Source organism: Pan troglodytes (assembly GCF_028858775.2). NCBI lineage: Eukaryota > Metazoa > Chordata > Mammalia > Primates > Hominidae > Pan > Pan troglodytes. The sequence goes on along the minus strand of NC_072401.2, from coordinate 162,478,049 downwards.
ATTCAACCATTTGTAGCTCCAATTGCAGCTGTTATATTGGATGTGGTACTACAACCAGAGACGATGAACACAGCTTTAAGTACATGAGTTACAGGCATTGGTTTGGCAAATGCATTATTTTCTATAATAATCAGAAAAAGAGTATAAGAAGCAGGCAATATTTGCATAAGACATACAACAATATTTATTTAGAGTTTTGACCCAAGGCTGTTTATTTATCAGCCTTCTGTCATATATAGTCTAAAAAGATCTTTGTGTGCACATTTTATAGAGTATTATATTAATTCATTATATTGATTTTAGCATGCTGATCAGACAGAACAGAAATGATGGCTAGTTTATGAGAGGCTTTGGTATGACCATGTACTCTAGAGAATGGAAAGTAATCCTAATGAAGATTCAGGATCTGCCATTCACAGATACTTTTTCCTGAAAATCTCTTGAACATTTAATCTTCTGCACATCCAATTCTTTTTGACTTCTGCTCCTCAGAAGACTTAACCTGATACAGACATTTATCAAAAACACAGCATCATACTTAATAGTGAGAGATGGAATGTTTTCCTTCATGATGGAGAGAGCACAGTGATTCCTATGCTTACCATATTATTCATTATGCTATTGGAGGTCATATCCAGTACATAATGCAAGAAAAAAACAGTAAAACTTTAAAAGAAATAAATACAAAATGTTATCTATTTGCCCTCCATATGATTGTATTTAGAAAATCTGAAATATGCTACCAAAATTTTTACTAGAATGAATAAGTAAATTTAGCAATTACAAGGTACGAAGTTGTCATATAAAATTAAACTGTGTTTGTATGTACTGACATTGAATTACTGAAAATTGTAACTTTAAAAATATAGTTTAAAATGGCACCAAATCTCAGAAAATATTTAGCGATTTACTTCATGAAGATATGTAAATCACTATGTTGAATACTACAAAATCTGAGAGAAAAGAACAACAAAAACCATTTAAAATATATATAATTTATATATTAAATATATATAATTTATTAGAAGGTTAAATATTGTTAACATGTCTATTCTTGCTAAAAACTTCCATAGATTTAACGCCAGCCTAATTTAAATCCTCCTAGACTTCTTAAGATAGATTAATATGCTCATTCTAAAATGCCTATGCAAAGAGCTTAGAATAGCAAAAACAAAAATGAAAATAATGTACACAATTAGAAGTCTTACGTTAAGCTTATTTCAATATATTCTGAAAAACCGGAATAATCAATGCATTATAGTATTGACACAGAGATATACATTTGATCAGTGGAAAAAAATGTAGAATTCAGAACAGGGATTTCTGGATCATATAGTAGTTCTATTTTTAATTTTTTTAGAAACCTCCATATTGTTTTCCACAGTGACTTCATCATTTTACATTACCACCAACAGTGGAAAAGAGTTCCAATTTCTCTACATCTTCATCAACACTTGTCTTTTTTTGTAATAGTCATCTTAATGGTGTGAGATATCTCACTGTGGTTTTGTCTGAATGTCCCTGATGATTAGTGACCTTAAGCATTTTTTCAAATCCATGTTGGCCATTTGTGTGTCTTCTTTGGAGAAATATCTATTCAAGTTTTTGATCATTTTGTAATCAGGTTATGTGTCTTTTTCATTGAGTTCTAGGAGGTTCTTAAAATATCTTTTGAATATTTATCCCTTATCAAGTAATTGGTTTGCCAATATTTTATCCAAAGCAATCCCGTTTATAATAGCTTCAAAAAAGAACAAAATACTTAGGAATAAACATAACCAAGAAGGTGGAAGATCTATGCACCAAAAACTATAAAACTTTAATGGAAGAAATGAAACACAAATAGTCTGAAATACATTTCAGAATGTATTTCATGTTTATGAATTAGAAGAAAATATTAAGATGTCCATACTACCCAAAGAGATTTATAGATTCAATTCAATCCCTAACAAAATCCCAATGTCATTTTTTATAGAAATAGAAGGAACAGTTCTAAAATTCATATGGAACCCCCCAAAAAAGCCAGAATAGCCAAAAAATTTTTGAAAAAACAAAACAAGGGTAGAAGCATCCCACTTTCCACACTTCTTTTTTTTTCCAAGATATATCACAAAGCTACAATAATTAAAACAGAAGGATACAGGTATTGAGAAAGACATATAAACCAATGGAACAGAATAAACAGCACAGACATAAACCCCATTCATTTACCATCAGTTTATCTTCAACAAGAGTGTCAAAAATACACTATGAAGAAAGGAGAGTTTCTTCAAAAAATGGTGTTAGGATAACTGGATATCTACCTGCAAAATAATGAAATTGGACCCTTATTCGCCAGTTGATAAAAGTCAACTGAAATGAATTGAAGACTTAAACGTAAATCTTGAAATTGTTAAAACTCTTAGATAAAATATAGGGAAAATCTTCTTGGTATTGGTCTTAGCTATGTTTTCTTAAATAAGACACTAAAATACAGGCAATACAAGCAAAAACAGACAAGTGGGACTACATCAAACTAAAAACCATTTGAACAGGAAAAGAAAAAGAAAAGAAAGGCAATCTAGCGAATGGGAGAAAATATTTGCAAATCATTTGTCAATTTTTGAACAAAAAGCCAAAACATTTAATGAAGAAGAAAAAGTCTTTTAACAGATAGTGCTATTTTAATTAAATATCCAAAAATAAAAAATAAAATAATCCTTTACGGTTACCTCAAACCATTTATAAAATTAAGTTGAGATGGCATACAAACCCTAAGCATGCAAGCCGTCGCATTAACGTTTCTGGAAGAAAACCCCCAATAATTACCTAGCCTTTTGGGCTAGGCAAAGATTTACTAGGACACAGATATTCAAAAACATCTCTTGAGAAGATGCAGTGGCTCATACCTGTAATCCCAGCTCCTCAGGAGGCTGAGGCAGGAGAATTGCTTCAGGCCAGAAGTTTAAGACCAACCTAAAAACTGGGCAACATAGGGAGATTTTGTCTCTTTAAAAAATACTCTCATTCTCAATCATACTTGTACATAGCAAATTCCTGAATTCTTTTTCAGTGATATGTTTCTTTTCATGCTATTGACTTTGCCAGAAACATCAATTTCTACTCAGCTAATTTTACCTTTTCTTCTAGATTCCATGAATATGTATCTTTCTAAAATTATTATTATACTTTAAGTTCTAGGATACATGTGCACAACGTGCAGGTTTGATACATAGTTATACAAGTGCCATGTTGGTTTGCTGTACCTGTCAATTCATCATTTACATTAGGTATTTCTCCTAATGCTATCCCTCCCCTAGTCCCCAACACACGACAGACCACAGTGTTTGATGTTAGTCGCCCTGTGTCCAAGTTATCTCATTGTTCAATTCCCACCTATGAGTGAGAACATGAAGACATTTGGGTTGGTTCCAAGTCTTTGCTATTGTAAATAGTGCTGCAATAAGCATATGTGTGCATGTGTCTTTATAGTAGCATGATTTATAATCCTTTGGGTATATACCCAGTAATGGGTTTGCTGAGTCAAATGGTAATTCTAATTGTAGATCCTTGAGGAATCGCCACACTGTCTTACACAATGGTTGAACTAGTTTACAGTCCCATCAACAGTGTAAAAGTGTTCCTATTTCTCCACATCCTCTCCAGCACCTGCTGTTTCCTGACTTTTTAATGATCACCATTCTAGCTGGAGTGAGATGGTATCTCATTGTGGTTTTGATTTGCATTTCTCTGAAGGCCAGTGATGATGAGCCTTTTTTCATGTGTGTTGGCTGCATAAATGTCTTCTTTTGAGAAGTGCCTGTTCATATCCTTCGCCCACTTTTTGATGCGGTTGTTTGAAATGAACAAAGCCTCTGAGAAATATGGGACTGTGTGAAAAGACCAAATCTACGTCTGATTAATGTACCTGAAAGTGACAGGGAGAATGGAACCAAGTTGGAAAACACTCTTCGGGATATTATCCAGGAGAACTTCCCCAACTGAGCAAGGCAGGCCACTAGGCCTGCCTTACAAGAGCTCCTGAAGGAAGCACTAAACATGGGAAGGAACAACCAGTACCAGCCACTGCAAAAACATGCCAAATTGTAAAGACTATCAATGCTAAGAAGAAACTGCATCAACTAATGAGCAAAATAACCTGCTAACATCATAATGACAGGATCAAATTCACACATAACAATATTAACCTTAAATGTAAATGGGCTAAATTCTCCAATTAAAAGACACAGACTGGCAAATTGGATAAAGAGTCAAGACCCAACACTGTACTGTATTCAGGAGGCCCAGTTTGTGTGCAGAGACACATATAGGCTCAAAATAAATGATGGAAAATCTACCAAGCAAATGGAAAACAAAACACTTGGACACAGGGTGGGGAACATCACACACTGGGGCCTGTTGTGGGGTGGGCTTGCAATCCTAGTCTCTGATAAAACAGACTTTAAACCAACAAAGATCAAAAGAGACAAAGAAGGCCATTACATAATGGTCAAGGGATCAATTCAACAAGAAGAGTTAACTATCCTAAATATATATGCACCCAATACAGGAGCACCCAGATTCATAAAGGAAGTCCTTAGAGACCTACAAAGAGACTTAGACTCCCACACAATAATAATGGGAGACTTTAACACCCCACTATCAACATTAGACAGATCAACGAGACAGTAAGTTAACAAGGATATCCAGGAATTGAACTCAGCTCTGCACCAAGCAGACCTAATAGACATCTACAGAACTCTCCACCCCAAATAAACAGAATATACATTCTTTTCAGCACCACATCGCACTTATTCCAAAATTGACCACATAGTTGGAAGTAAAGCACTCCTCAGCAAATGTAAAAGAACAGAAATTATAACAAACTGTCTCTCAGACTACAGTGCAATCAAACTAGAACTCAGGATTAAGAAACTCACTAAAAACCGCTCAGCTACATGGAAACTGAACAACCTGCTCCTGAATGACTACTGGGTACATAAGGAAATGAAGGCAGAAATAAAGATGTTCTTTGAAACCAACGAGAGCAAAGACACAACACACCAGAATCTCTGGGACACATTTAAAGTGTGTGTACAGGGAAATGTATAGCGTTAAATGCCCACAAGAGAAAGCAGGAAAGATCTAAAATTGACACCCTAACATCACAATTAAAAGAACTAGAGAAGCAAGAGCAAACACATTCAAAAGCTAGCAGAAGGCAAGAAATAACTAAGATCAGAGCAGAACTGAAGGAGATAGAGACACAAAAACCCTTCAAAAAATCAATGAATCCAGGAGCTGGTTTTTTGACAAGATCAACAAAATTGATAGACCACTAGCAAGACTAATAAAGAAGAAAAGAGAGAAGAATCAAATAGATGCAATAAAAAATGATAAAGGGGATATCACCGCCGATCCCACAGAAATACAAACTACCATCAGAGAATACTATAAACACCTCTATGCAAATAAACTAGAAAATCTAGAAGAAATGGACAAATTCCTGGACATATACATCCTCCCAAGACTAAACCAGGAAGAAGTTGAATCCCTGAATAGACTAATAACAGGCTCTGAAATTGAGGCAATAATAAGAGCCTACCAACCAAAAAAAGTCCAGGACCAGATGGATTCACAGCCGAATTCTACCAGAGGTACAACGAGGAGTTGGTACCACTCCTTCTGAAACTGTTCCAATCAATAGAGAAAGAGGGAATCCTCTGTAACTCATTTTATGAGGCAAGCATCATCCTGATACCGATAACAGGCTCTGAAATTGAGGCAATAATTAATAGCCTACCAACCAAAAAAAGTCCAGGACCAGACGGATTCACAGCCAAATTCTACCAGAGGTACAAAGAGGAGCCGGTACCATTCCTTCTGAAACTATTCCAATCAATAGAAACGAGGGAATCCTCCCTAACTCATTTTATGAGGCCAGCATCATCCTGATACCAAAGCCTGGCAGAAACACAACAACAACAAAAAAGAATTTTAGACCAGTATCCCTGATGAACATCGATGCAAAAATCCTCAATAAAATACTGGCAAACCGAATCCAGCAGCACATCTAAAAGCTTATCCATCACGATCAAGTGGGCTTTATCCTGGGAGGCAAGCTAGTTCAACATATGCCAATCAATAAGCGTAATGCATCATATAAACAGAACCAAATACAAAAACCACATGATTATCTCAATAGATGCAGAAAAGGCCTTCAACAAAATTCAACAGCCCTTCATGCTAAAAACTGTCAATAAACTAGGTATTGATGGGATGTATCTCAAAATAATAAGAGCTGTTTATGACAAACCCACAGGCAATATCATGCTGAATGGGAAAAAAATGGAAGCATTCCCTTTGAAAACTGGCAAAAGACAGGGATGCCCTCTCTCACCACTCGTATTCAAGGTTAATATTGTTATGTGTGAATTTCATCCTGTCATGATGTTCGCTGGTTATTTTGCCCATTAATTGTTGAAGTTTCTTCATAGCATCGATGGTCTTTACAATTTGGCATGTTTTTGCAGTGGCTGGTACTGGTTGTTTCTTTCCATGTTTAGTGCTTCCTTCAGGAGCTCTTGTAAAGCAGACCTGATGGTGACAAAATCTCTCAGCATTTGCTTGTCTGTAAAGGATTGTATTTCTCCTTCACTTATGAAGCTTAGTTTGGCTGGATATGAAATTCTGGATTGAAAATTCTTTTCTTCAAGAATGTTGAATATTGGCCCCCACTCTCTTCTGGCTTGTGGGGTTTCTGCAGAGAGATCCGCTGTTAGTCTGATGGGCTTCCCTTTGTGGGTAACCTGACCTTTCTCTCTGGCTGCCCTTAACATTTTTTCCTTCATTTCCACCTTGGTGAATCTGATAATTATGTGTCTTGGGGTTGCTCTTCTCGAGAAGTATCTTTGTGGTGTTCTCTGCATTTCCTGAATTTGAATATTGGCCTGCTTTGCTAGGTTGGGGAAGTTCTTCTGTATAATATCCTGAAGAGTGTTTTCCAGCTTGGTTCCAATCTCCCCATCACTTTCAGGTACACCAATCAGACGTAGATTTGGTGTTTTCACATAGTCCCATATTTCTCAGAGGCTTTGTTCGTTTCTTTTTACTGTTTGTTCTCTAACCTTGTCTTCTCACTTTATTTCATTAATCTGATCTTCAATCACTGATCCCCTTTCTTCTACTTGATCAAATCAGCTATTGAAGCTTGTGCATGCATCATGAAGTTCTTGTGCTATGGTTTTCAGCTTCATCAGGTCATTTAAGGTCTTCTCTACACTGTTTATTCTAGTTAGCCATTCATCTAATCTTTTTTCAAGGTTTTTAGCTTCTTTGAGATGGGTTCAAACATCCTTCTTTAGCTTGGAGAAGTTTGTTATTACCGACCTTCTGAAGCCTACTTCTGTCAACTCGTCAAAGCCATTCTATATCCAGCTTTGTTCTGCTGCTGGCAAGGAGATGTGTTCCTTTGGAGGAGAAGAGGTGTTCTGATTTTTAGAATTTTCAGCTTTTCTGCTCTGGTTTCTCCCCATCTTTGTGGTTTTATCTACCTTTGGTCTTTGATGTCGGTGAGCTACAGATGGTGTTTTGGTGTAGGTGACCTTTTTGTTGATGTTGATGCTATTCCTTTCTGTTTGTTAGTTTTTCTTCTAACAGTCATACCCCTCAGATGAATGTCTGTTGGAGTTTGCTGGAGTTCCATTCCAGACTCTGTTTGCCTGGGTATCACCAGCAGAGGCTGCAGAACAGCAAATATTGCAGAGCACCAAATATTGCTGCCTGATCCTTCCTCTTGAAGTTTCATCACAGAGGGGCAGCCACCTATATGAGGTGTCTGTTGGCCCCTACTGGGAGGTGTCTCCCCGTTAGGCTACATGGGGGTCAGAGACCCACTTGGGGAGGCAGTCTGTCTGTTCTCAGAGCTCAAACAACATGCTGCAAGAACCACTGCTCTCTTCAGAACTGTCAGACAGGAACGTTTAAGTCTGCAGAAATTGTCTGCTGCCTTTGGTTCAGCTATGCTCTTGCCCACAGAGGTGGAATCTAGAGGCAGTAGGCCTTGTTGAACTGCGGTGGGCTCCGCCCAGTTTGAGCTTCCTGGCTGCTTTGTTTACCTACTCAAGCCTCAGCAATGGCAGATGCCCCTCCCCCAGCCAGGCTGCCGCCTCACAGGTAGATCTCAGACTGCTGCGCTAGCACTGAGCAAGGCTCCATGGGCGTGGGACCCATCGAGCCAGGCATGGGAGAGAATCTCCTTGTCTGCCGGTTGCTAAGACCTTGGGAAAAATGCAGTATTTGCGTGGGGAGTGTCCTGTTTTTCCAGGTAGTCTGTCATGGCTTCCCTTGGCTAAGAAAGGGAAATCCCCAGACCCCTTGCACTTGCCACGTGAGGCGATGACTCACCCTGCTTCAGCTCACCCTCCATGGGCTGCACCCACTGTCCAACCAGTCCCAATGAGAAGAACCAGGTACCTCAGTTGGAAATGCAGAAATCACCTGTCTTCTGCGTCAATCACGCTGGGAGCTGCAGACTGGAGCTGTTCTGATATTCCGAATATGTATCTTTTTACAAGTATTTCTGCTTCCTGCTTTCCTTCACCTTCAATCGTCTCCCCTTGTGTTCTCATTGTAGGTTGCTCAAAGTTTTATTTTAGCATTATTTTCACACAGAATTCAAGACACTGTGTTTTATTTATTATGCATTACCTATACTTACCACCTAGAATGTAGTTTGATGTAAAAAGCTACACTCACAAAGACCTAAGAATTTCTATACTTTGTTACATTAGTCAACATGATTTGATTTTGCTTCTTGCAGAGTTATTTTGCTAAGCCAAATTTTTAAATAATTATTCTTACAATAAAATACATGGCAGGTAGGTATATTTACAAGAAAAGCCAATAAGATTGAGTGAGAGATAATAACCCAGCAGTACACAAAGGTATCAGCCGTGGGAGGGAAGAACAAGAGATGTAATACAAAATACACTTAAAAATGTTGATTGTTATATTTTTTCAACACATATCCTTTATTGAAAGTAAATCTTGAAATAATTTTAATTAATAGGAAAAATTTTCAATTATGGAGGCTTATTAATAAAAGCGTTTATTCACTCAGTTATACATTCATTTACTTATTCTTTCAAAAATATATAATATATGCCAATTAAATGCCTAGTATTAACTTTTAAATTCAGAGAAATTAGATAGATAGATACATAGATAGATTGATAGATCAATTGATGGAGATAAATATTGATTGTTAGACACATTTTATGTAAATACATATAGCTATGCCTATACTCACACACATATGTGTATGCTATAGTAGTAATATATTTTATAAATATCATAATATTTTATACAAACACATAGAGAAGTAAAACAACCCAAATAAGAATAGAGGCCATTTATTAAGAGTTTACTATACAAAGGAGTGAGTCACAATAATTTGTGTTTTTAAGACTCAAAAAGCAGTTAGAAGAGTGGGAAAGCTTTGTTGTGAAAGAAAAGAAAACGCTTAAGGAATATGGAACATGGATCTCACATTTCCCAACCCAGGCCAAGAGAGGATCAAATGTAGAGGACGAGATAGATTTTTCCTGCAAGTTTTATATGAGTCATTCTACTTTGCATGTTTCATTGAACCATGAACAGCAATGCTACAAATGCCACACTGACCAGTCAACAGAACACTTAGACCTATGTGATTGTTACTCACTACTCATGCTAATTAGTGTATATTGGCCTATATTACATTTGTGGCAGTGATAGTATTGTTAATAACTTTTTTAAAAGTTATGATAAGCTTATACTCTTTCTATTTGTCTGAATCCCATCTTTGAGAACACTACTCTGATTGTTGGCATGAACCAGTAAATAATTATCTACGTAGAGTGTTTGACTAGTTAAGGTGGTCCCCTTTTGGGGCTTGGGTCTGAGATTGATTTTCCAGCCTGTGTGATTTATAGAATTAAGGTCACTATGTACATGCAAGGCTCAGAATATGAGTACTAACAGGCATGAGGTTTTCATCTGACACACACAAGATCAGGTGTGGCCACAGTGAAAGTAATAGTCCACAGAAGTACATGGGGATCCAGCAAAAAAGAAGTTCCTCATGACATGAGGTCTAAACCAAGGCCTTACCTTATCTGGGTTACATATTTGGGTCTACACTTGTCACTTCCAGGTAGTAATTCACTCCACACCCTACGAAGTTTACTGAATTAAAATTTAGAATGATCTAGGGTCTGGTTGATAGATAATAGTAATTGGTTAGTTTTCTGGGAAAGAAGGACACTAGCCAGTTGACAGGTTGATTTGTTTAAGGTCATTCGTTGGTGCCATTTGATAAGAGTACAATTGTCCAGGGCTTATTATCATAAGCTTCTAATAATAGGTGGCATATCCAACATTCAGGAATATTAGGGTAGTGACTATTGTTTTGGATAATCTATAAATGGCATTAAAACAATTCTATCCTGAGCTAATAATTCAAATATGGAGGAAATACAAGAGAAAAGAGACATTTGTGAATGGATCATGATCATGAAACTATATAAAATGAGGAGAATGATGATAAAAAGCAGATAAAAAATAAAACATGGCCAGGTGCAGTGGCTCACGACTGTAATCCCAGCACTTTGGGAGGCCGAGGCAGGCAGATCACTTGAGCTCAGGAATTTGAGACCAGCCTGGGCAACATGGCAAAACCCCCATCCCTACCAAAAGTACAAAAAATTAGCTAGGAGTGGCGGTGCATGCCTATAATTTCAGCTACTCGGGAGCCTGAGGTGGGAGGATTGCCTGAGCCTGGGAGTCCAAGACTGCAGTGAGCCAAGATCCTGCCACTGCACTCCAGCCTGGGTAACAAAGTGAGACCCTGTCTCAAAACAACAACAACAAAACCATGAATTACCCCTAGGTCTTGGTATGATATCTTAGGCAGAACTCTCTGCTATTCAGGGGCAACTACTTGTTCAGAAGATCTTGGTTCAGCTGTCTTCTGAAGATCAATTGATTCTACAGCATTTCTGATAATACCCAAATTGAGTACTCCTATTGTAGTAGCCTTTAAATTTTGTAGAATTCTGGATTGCTTATTTAATTGTGAAACATGTACCCAAGGACTGACCCCTGGGGTTTCACTGCTGTATCTGGAGTTTCATGGCTGTATTTGCGGTTTCATGGCTGCATTTGTTGTTAACAGTACCTGAGAAGGTGGTTTCCAGTGATGTTCAAGAGCACTTTTTCTCTTATCCCTTCAAATTGACAAAATTACTGGCTGAAGATCATGATGAGATGGTTTAGGAAAATGTTTTGGAAGCATGGCCTTAACATTTTGGTGATAGGATAGATATAGTACAAGAGTCCCCTGTGAAATTTTGCCATGTCTACTTATAACAGGACAGAGTACAATATTCCTGAACATAGAGGACTTCCAAGTTTCCAATTACTAGGAGGATGACCGATGTGTTTCCACGGGAGTGTACCATTATGGCTCTAAAGGCTAGTAGTGAGAATATCTTTGTCGGAGATGTGATCCAATCAATTTTTATGAGAAATGTTTCTGTATGCCTTTTAAAATGTTTTTGTCTATTTTTGGAAGCTTTTTTTAGCCTCAAGTTTACTGTGAAAAGAGAGATTCGATAGGTGCCTTTCCAAGCTAGTACAATCAGCTTCTGCCATCCATAGTTTAGTTTCCGAGGTTCAGATTAGCGTGTGTACCAGTTAATATAGGTCAGGTAACCTGAAGTAATGCTGAATTCCTCAATTATTAGTTTCTGATGGCATCTGGATTTAGATATGCCCTCAATTATAGACTTTATCAGCCTGGGCCCAAGGTTTAAATTCCATAATTACTGGCGTACCTGGCTCAAGGGCAGAATTGATTTTTAAGAGAAAGTGTCATTTGGGGTTTTCAAAGAACCAGTGGGAAAAGGTTAGAAGTCTGGGAAAGGGAAAGAGGGGGAATGAGTTGTTAGAGGTTCAGAAGGAAAGAGATTGAAAGGCTAAGGAGGAAGAAGGAGACATGGATAAAGAAGGCAACTGGAAGAGAAAGAGAAATAATTTACCAGGAAAGTGATCTAGTTCATCACTGCTTATGTTTGTCAAATATTTCATCAGCTTTGGCCAACAAATATTTTAGTGAATCAATTTTTTAATCATTTTTGGGGGGGAAAACAGGCTTCTGTATACAAAAAAAAAAAAAGTTGCACAATGGGCCTAAGAAATGTGATTCCATATCTTTTTTAAGGCACTTCTCAAATGAACAATCTCTTCCTTAGGAAGGTCATGAATATTAGTTTCCTAGGGCTGCCATACAGTAGCACAGTCTGGGTAGCTTAAACAAAAACATTCATTTTTTTCACAGTTCTGGAGGATGGCGACTAGAATTCTAACATCAAGGTGTCAACAGGTTTGGTTTCATTCTGAGGGCTCTCTCTTTAGCTTGTAGGTGGCCATCTCTTCCCTAAGTCTTCCCTCTGTGTTTATGTCATATTCTCCTCTTCTTATAAGGACACCACTCGCATTGAATTAGGACCCACTCTAGTGACCTCAGCTAACCTTAATTTCCTCTTTAAAGGCCTTATCTCCAAATACAGTCACATTCTGAGATACTAGAAATGAAGACTTCAACATATAAATTGGGGAGGGGGGCAACAATTCAGCCTATAACCCCATTGAAGGCCCAAATTATATTAGTGAAATTATGTCATTTGGGAAGATACTCATAAGAATTAAAAATGTAATGAGTGCATGTAAGAAGCAGGAGTTTTTCCTGGAGTAGAAGAGAATTTAAATTTGGAAACTACCATGACAGCTAGCAATGGTTGACTGAAAGTCTTGCTTGGACATTTTGTGTCTTAGGCTGCCCACCTACCTGTTGGTCACATCCTCTGATTGCAGACCCAACAATCCATACTCTTCGAAGGGCGAAAACCAGAGAAAATGTTCTCTGGATCAAAGCCAATACCTCAAGATAAAGAACCAAAACAGGAAGAGAATCACATCCAGCTTTATTGGTGACAAACAGCAAAGTTATCCAAGTGGACATCTGTGTGGTGAGAATAGAGAACTCAATGGTTTGTGAGGCCTATACCAACAGGCTAATAATGCTAATGCCTTAGTTCTGCCTCATTAATCTTTGTATGGAAAGCAACACTTTTACATAGCACAAAACAAAATGGAAGAATGAAACAGAGCAAAAAGTGCCAAGAAGAAATGTCTTTCCTCCACCACCAATGCTAAACAGATGGAAACCAATAACAAAACTCTGGCGATAAGGTTTGGTTGTGCCCCCACCCAAATTTCATCTGGAATTGTGATCCCTACATGTTGAGGGAGGGACCTGGTGTGAAGTGATTGGATCATGGAGACAGTTCCCTCTATGCTGTTCTCATGATAATGAGTAAGTTCTCATGAAAGCTGATGGTTTTAAAGTGTGGCACTTCCTCATTCACTCTCTTCTGCCGCGATGTAAGATGTGCCTTTGCCTTCTGCCGTGATTGTGGGTTTCCTGAGGCCTCCCCAGCAGTGTGGAACTGAGTCAATTAAACTTCTTTTCTTTATATATTACCCAGTCTCAGGTATTCCTTTATAGCAGTGAGAAAAGAATAAGTAGCCAAGGAACTTCATGCAAACAGAGTGAAGTTTAGATCTGGTGCTGACTTATCATGAAAATCAAGACTCATCAAGCTGTGAGGAACAAGTCAAAGGGTGCCTGCATGTGTACCACATCCCAGTTGATAACCAGGTTCCATGGTAGAATATAACACCGATGGCATCTTGGTGTATTCTCCAGGCATACTGTGGAAATACAGGATAATCGCCCAAATGAAAACAACGTATTTTCAGAGTTCGCTATAGCAAAGGAATCAATCATTATCACTTACATTTTTCAGAGACTTGAAAGCAGGCAGGAAGGTAGAAAATATTTACGGTAGAAAAAATCAAATGGCCTCAGGTGTGCCCTGATTGTAGGTGACTGACATGGAGAAGCTGAAGGCAGGTCATGTAGAAGTTGGTCATCCAAGGTAATTGATTTGATAAACATATTTGAATTCTCTGGTTGGTCCTAAGTTGGAAGTTGGGACAAAAAATAGGAAGCTTACAGTCAGTCAACAAGTTCCAATCACTCTGGGTTAATTACTGTAGTCTACGTTTTACTTCCTGAACTGATTGCTGCAGAGGTGCAGAGTGTGTGGCTGGCTTCTTCAGCTGGTGGCTGAAAAAGTTATGGATCAGAGTTCTATTGTCATTGTGATCTGGCCATTGTCTATTTGTGTACACTTACATTCAATCTCTAACCTATCATTCAGGATGTTTCTAAACTATACACATACATGTTCTTTATATTCTTGGAGCTCCAGCTTCATGAAAGAGATAAATATACACAAATAGATAAATAGAAAAATATAAAAGTAAATTGTGTAGGATATGCAAAGAGAATTTTTGCATACATGAATTAAGCTTGTATGTGTGCATTTGGGAGAGGCTCAGGTTACAATTGTTTGAACATAAGGCAAAATGAAACAGTGTATGCAACCTAGTTAAAGGGAGAAGGGAGAGGATATTTCCTAGTAGTAAACGCATGCATGATCTAAGACACCTAGATGGTTAAAAAAAACAAACAAACTATGTGTAGAGAGGTAAAATTATCTAAATGTGTTTAAATGTAAAGAGAAGTAACAATGGATGCACAAGTGGGTAGCAGCTACTCTGAATTTCTGATTAAGGAGCTTATGCTTTGATCTTCATATGATGGAAAGCTATTGAGGATTTTAGAGAGTAGCGACTTAATCTGAACTTTTAAACAAATTGCCTTGAAGACATTGGAGGATGGATTTCACTAGGTCAAATCTACAATCAGAGAAAGTAGTTTTTAAGTTAGCATGAGAATACTCAAGTGATAAGTGCCGTAAATATGGAAGTGGAAGGTAATAGAGATGAGAGTAAGGAGCAGAATCACGAATCAATTAAGAAGTAAAAGCAAAGGGCTGTTTGATTCAGAGTGGAGAGGGAGAGAGAGGCAAAAAGTTATGCCTGATGGCCCAGAAGGTCAAACTACTGACACAGGTGGGAAATGCAGGACTGTGGCTTAGCCAAAGATGTTATTAAAATGTTAAATATGTTGAGCTCAACTTTCCTGTGAGAGAGGTAGGAACGTATTTCCAATAAATATTTTGATGAAAACTCAAATTAAAGGAAGAGAGGTAGGAAGATGCTATGATTTTGCAGGAGAAAGCAGGCACCATTACAGAGTAATGGGAGTGGGTAAAGTGGAAAATGACAGTAGGTATTCCTGCATATGTTCTTATGAAATTATTTCCTTCCTCCAAAATAGCACTTACCACAGCTCTACATTTTAAGAAGGTTATTTAGGTGCCTGGTTTATGTAATTCTGTTGGCCTTCTGACAGAAGAGAATTTAACATTATGTTTACCATTCTAATTTTAGAGCCTAGCTTAGCCCTGAATTATTTTAATAGCTTCATTTTTAATAAATCAAGGAATAAAGAAATGGATAAAAAGATAATCTTAAAGCCAGCAGAAATTTAAATAATGCATACACAGAAGGACATATAAAAATGACCATGAGAAAACAGATGAGAAAATAAGGAGAATCATGCAAGTGTGGTATCAAGGCAGATAATGGAAGGGAGAGTTTAAATAGGTAAGTAATAAACTCTGCAGTTCAAATGGAATAGAAATGCTCTGTAAGTGAAGACGAGAATCAATTGGCTTTGGCAACAGGTTCCTCGTGGATATTAGCTAAAATGATTTCTATACAGTAAATAAAGCAACGTCACAATGCAGTGGACTCGGAGAGACAGTAAATGGAAAAGAAAATTAAGAGAGTGCAGTCTACTTTGGAAAATGTGAGTGGAGAACTGAAGAAATTAGAGGATTGTTACAGAGAGAAGTGAGATCAAATAATACTATTATTGTATTTTGATAACAATTTTGAATCTGGAAAATTTGCACATATTTTTAAGTTAAAAGAAGGTACAAGTAGAGATACTAAAAATTCCAAAGGAAAAAATAAAAGTAATTAATAGTGAGGGCAATTCCCTGTTGGGAAGAAATGCCTTTAGCAAAGAAAGTAAAGGTGAGTTTTACAAAACAAACAAACAAGCGAACAAGAAACCACACAAAACTACATCCAAGTCTTTAGGGAGGGATTTGGGGAGAAGTGGCAGAAATAAAAGGAATTCATACCTAATAACTTCCATTATCTTAATGGGTCAGGATTTGATCTCACATCATCTGGTTTCAAATTCATATTAATAATCTCAGCCTAAAACTGCATTTTCAGGCGTAATTGGGAACTGGGCCAGAATTAGAAAATAAGGCGCTAATTTTCTCACATATTAGGTATCTGTGGCAGGATGTATTGTCTATCATGGTCTCACAAGTTCTCCTATACCTCATGTTTTTGTTACAATTCGACGCTGATACTCCTCTCAGTGAGAGATAAGAGGTCTATGTTTTCTGCTTTAGTATGTGGGTGAAAATGTGACTACACTTGAAGTGACTCCTGGGGTTAAGTCATCAAAAGTGATACAGCTGCCACATGGTTCTCCTAGGGCACTCATCCTTGGAACCCAGCTACTGTCATGCTTTGAGAAAATCCAGGCCATTCAACAAGTGCATAGATGGGTGCTCTGGCCCACAATTCCAGCTAAGTGTCTTTCCTACAGTGAGCTCCAAGTTGTGAACACATAACTGGACCATCTTGTAAGCATATGCTCTAGTTCCAGTCAAATTGCCCCAGCTGTTACTGTATAAAGCATAGATGAACCTTCCCTATAAGCCCTGCCTACATTGCAAACACACGAGCTAAAAACAAATAGTTATTGTTGGTTTAAGCCATTCGAAGTTGGATTGGTTTGTGATGCAGCCATAGTTACTTAAAACAACAGCATTCTTTTTATATACACTTCCCATCACACAAACACACATATATTCTATTAAGTAATGTTATGCTTTACAAAACCAAAAATCTCAAGGCCTATAAAGAAACAGAAGCAGACTGGGTGCAGCGGCTCATGCCTGTAATCCCAGTACTTTGGGAGACTGAGGCAGGTGGATCTCTTGAGTTCAGGAGTTCAAGACCAGCCTGACCAACATGGTGAAACCCCATCTCTACTAAAAATGCAAAAATTAGCTGGGTATGGTGGTATGTGCCTGTAATCCCAGCTACTCGGAGGCTGAGGTACAAGAATCACTTGAACCCAGGAGGCGGAGGTTGCAGTGAGCCGAGATCTTGCCACTGCACTCCAGCCTGGGCAACAGAGCAAGACTCCATCTCAAAAAACAAACAAACAAAACAAACAAACAAAAACAAGCAGAAGGAGAACTCTTTTTTTCTTCCTATTGGAAAATATTTAATATTTAATTAACATTTTCTGACCTATGACAGATTAGCTAAATAATGTATTTTAAAGAACAAGTTGTTTGAAAGTTATTAATTTATCTAATAATTTTCTCTGAAAAATATTCTTCATGAAATATGTTGGCAAACAGACTATTTTTCAGACATAGCTTCATTGAGTTTACATAGTTAAAGTGTTTGAGTGGGAATTAATCTATTTGATTCCGTATGACATATACGTATAAGAGAAAAGTAAATAACAGAATAAATAAAATGTATTTGTTTTTCTTTGTTTACTTTTCTCTTGCATGTAGACACCTTAGAAGATACCCCTTGAAATAGAACAATTTAATTTTTTGAGCACTTTACAATGAATAAAAACTTTTAAAAATATTTTGTTGCTATAGCAGTAGTATATGTATCTGAAAGAACTTTCCTCTTTGACACTACACTGGTTGCTTGCCAATAAATACTATATGATTTTCAGTAAAAAGATAGTGTCTCTGAAAGTTGTTTAGAAGTGTATTAAAATTAGAATTTTTCTTAGATTATACACTATTATATGAGACTTAGTCTCTCTGTTAAAGGCTAGAAAAAGAAAACATTTGCATAAAATAATTCAAGGTTAAAAAATAAAATAGTATTTAAGTAGGTGAAACCATCAATAACTTTTTTGACTTTTATACTTTTTTTGACAATGGTTTACTTGCTAATGTTTCCTGTGATTCATAAAGAGTGTTCATCAGAAAGAGTATAAGAATGTGTATTAAGGATTAATATGAGTGCAAAAATTGCCTTTGTCTCTGATGTCAATGTTCATAGTCTAGACTCAGAAATGAAAGATAATATCAATGTGATAATCCAAGCTTTTATAGTAAGTGAGAACTGAGAAATACTTAAAAGTAAAATAGTGCCTTTTTATCATGTGTATTTAAAAAACTTTGAAAACTGAATAGTACGATGTAAGTTTTTTTTAGGCTTATGGCTATTAGACTTGAGAAAATAACCATAGTAGAACATGAGATAAAAACATTTTTCTGAGAAGAAAGATATGGAACAGAAAGAAGATATCATTATGACTTAACAAGTTCACTGAACAGCAGATGGAGTTATTAGTGGAGGATGAAAGATAAAAGATAGGAAATAAAGAGACGAAGTTAGTGAGGTTAACAATCTGGGGAAACATCAAAGCATCAAAACTAAAAAGGAAGATGTGTCTATTCAAACTGCCAATCTATTATTCAGATACTAGTAAGGCCAATACTGTGGGTGTTTTGATATCAAAGTAGTTTTATTTGAACATATAAAAATGGAGAAAAAAACCATGTGGAAAAATGTGTAGACTTTTGTTGAATGGAAATGTGAGAATTTATATACTAGAATGTTAGATATTTAATCAGAGATATATAGAGTAGGCTTCACACACCCTAAAATGGTTTTATCGTCCACTTCAAATGTAAATTACACCTTTGAAATGTGGCCTTTTATTCTGATTTTCATTAGTTAATGGTTAATTTGTATAGAAAGACAGCAAGAGAAAATATGTCTTTTATATCATATATGGAAAGAATTTAGAGATTAATATATGTTTAAAAAGCATTTTACTGTGTAATGTAGTGTAAATTAAGATAAATTTAAAAGAATTCATAAATTTAGAGGCAAAATAACTTAATGGGTCAGTATATTATCACAGCCAAATAAGTATTTTAAATGTAATCAAATTAATGTATTAGTTTAATACCCACTAAACATGAGAACATATGCTAGTTATTTTAATATTTATCAAAAGCTACTAAAATGTAAGTAAAATAGATGTCTTGAACGTATTTCAAATGATAAAACATTTGATATACGTAGCAAATAATAGCAGTTTCCTCAAACTTTGAGATATCATTGGGATTTGTTTTACTTAGAACACTATATTGTTGGGAACAGGCCCCCAAATCTGGCCATAAACTGGCCCCAAAACTGGCCATAAACAAAATCTCTGCAGCACTGTGACATGCTCCTGATGGCCATGATGCCCAAGCTGAAGGTTGTGGGTTTACCGGAATGAGGGTAAGGAACACCTGGCCCACCCAGGGCAGAAAACCACTTAAAGGCGTTCCTGAACCACAAACAATAGCAAGAGCAATCTGTGCCTTAAGGACATGTTCCTGCTGCAGATAACTAGCCAGAGCCCATCCCTTTATTTCCACCCATCCCTTTGTTTCCTGTAAGGAATACTTTGATTAATCTATAATCTATAGAAACAATGTTATCACTGGCTTGCTGTCAATAAATATGTGGGTAAATCTCTGTTTGAGGCTCTCAGCTCTGAAGTCTGTGAGACCCCTGATTTCCTACACCAAACTCTATATTTCTGTGTGTGTGTCTTCAATTCCTCCAGCGCCACTGGGTTAGGATCTCCATGACCCAGCTGTTCTCGGCACTATGTATTTTCAATAAGCATAACAACAAATTGGAGGTGATTCCTCATAAGGTTAAATGTAGAATTACCATGAGGCCTAGCAATTCCACTTCTGGGTGTATACCCCAAAACTGTAAAAACAAGGAATCTGTCTTAATTTGGTTAAGCTGCTATATCCAAAATAAAATAGGTTGTGTGACTTATAAACAACATAATTTTATTTCTCACCGTTCTGAAGGCTGAAAGTTCATGATGAAGGCTCTGGCAGATTAAATGTCTAGTGAGGGCCTGCTACCTGGTTCATAGATGGCTGTCTCTTGCTGTGTTCTCACATGGTGGAAAGAGCAAGGGATCTCTCTGGGGTCTTTTTTATGAGAACACTGATCCCATTCATGAGGGCTTCATTCTCATGACCTAATTACCTCCCCAAAACCCCATCTGTAAATACTATCATATTAGGGATTAGGTTTCAATATATAAATGTGGGGGGTAGGTATGAATATTTAGTCTGTAACAAACTCAAACAGATATTTGTACACCCCTGTTAATAGTAGCAGCACTCACAATAGCTAGGGGGTGGAAACAAGCCAAGTTTCCACTGAGGGTGAATGGATAATCATATCATGGTACACACATACAGTGGAATATTCTTTCGTCTTAAACAGAAGAAAATGTTAGGCTGGGCGCGGTGGCTCACACCTGTAATACCAGAACTTTGGGAGGCCGAGGTGGGCCAATCATGAGGTCAGGAGATTGAGACCATCCTGGTTAACACAGTGAAACCCTGTCTCTACTAAAAATACAAAAAAATTAGCTGGGCATGGTGGTGGGCGCCTGTAGTCCCAGCTACTGGGGAGGCTGAGGCAGGAGAATGTCGCAAACCCAGGAGGCAGAGTTTGCAGTGAGCTGAGATCACACCACTGCACTCCATCCAGCCTGGGCGACAGAGCAAGACTCTGTCTCAAAAAAAAAGAAAAGGAAATGTTAACACATGCTGCAGTGTGGATGACTCTTAAGGACATTAAGCTAAGTGAAATGTCAGTCAAAAAAGACACATATTTTGATTCCACTTACATGAGAGTAGTTAAATTCACACAGACAGAAAGTAGAATGGGGGTTGTCAGAGAATGGAGGGTGGAAGGAAAAGTGAGTTCATGTTTAATGAGGACAGAGTTTCAGTTGGAGAAGATAAAATTTGTGGATATGTATAGTGGTGATGGTTGCATGACAGTGTGACCACACTGCATGCCACAGAACTGTGCACTTAAAAATGAATACAATTGTAAATTTTATATTATGTATATTTTACCACAATAAAAAAGAAAGAACGCAAAAATAAACAAATGAGCAAAAAAATGACAGAACCTCATTAATTATCAAGATGGTGAATTCTTTAAGATATATTGTTAAGTGGAACAAAACAAGTTAATCTGGAGTGAACAGTTGGCTTTCATAAAAATAAAGTGGGAAAAATTATATATATATATATATATATATATATACAACTTCTTTATTAATAAGCATTTCTGGAACACTAATATAGAAATAAGTGAAGTTGTTACATCTCATGGTATGAGAAGCCAGCAGATGCAGTAGAGATATGAAAGATAGTGTTTACTTTATACTATTTTATACTTTACATATATATACTTTATGAATGCATTTATTGAACAAAAATTTAAACAAGTATTTTGGGATAAAAAAGATGGCAGCTACAAAACTTTGCAAATTTCCAATACAAACCAATTTCCTGTCTTTATAGGTCACAACATAATTAAGAAGTGAAGGAAAGTCAAAATTGTTTCAGCTTGAACAAGCATGGGTTCAAGAAATATAATTTTTTTATATTAAGAAATATAATTTTTTTGTATTAAGGAAAGAATATTTTTTGATGACCAAATGGATCCTGGCAATAATTCATTGTTCTAGTCAATGATGTAGTTATACTAATGTCTAAGAGCTGTCCCAAGCTCATAAAATTTGTGGATATTTAGCCATTTATTAACAACTCATAGTAATAAAAGTATGTAAGTAAGTTCTATCTGAACTTTGCTCATTCCAATGCAGACTATTATTTGTAAGAATAGAAAATATATGCCAAATCATTAGAGTTTTGGTTTTAAATCACTTGAGAGTTGTTTGAACATTCAAGCAAACTCTGTCATACATGGATTAATTCAAAATTGGAAAACAAGTTACTTTCAAATTGCTGAAAAGAAGAAACAAAGATCAAGGACCAGATTTTGGCTATACAGAATTTGCCTTGAAAGTTAAATAACCGATAGTCTTTGGTTGTTTTGTTTTATTTTATTCTTGGCTATCAAATCGGCTTACTGACGCTTCTGCTTCTTTTGTGAATTAACCTGCCACTTCCCAGACTGTAAACAAGTTATTCTTTGCAATGAGCTTTTTGTAGTTGCTGTTTAGAGTTCAGCTGATATCCATGCTCACCTGTACATTTTTTTTTATAATTAATAGGGCTGAAGTTTATTTTCATTTTGCTTGCTTAATTAAAAACTATTTTAGTGTCATTTACAAACTGTCATTTCCATTCATCAGTATAACTGTTAGTTTTCTTCTTCATATCTCATCCTTGTTCAAAAGTTCAAAAAAAGGATTTCAACTTACTTGGAAATCATTATAAAAATACGAACAAGTTCCAAAGAAGGTCCCTCCAGGAAGATGAAGTAATGCCAAAACATGTATATATTGATTATGTTATGTAGAAAAGTTGAGTTAAATGCAGTAACATATAAAGCCATGAGTTATTTCCTTTTATTACTTATGAAGTCTCTCTTTCTATATATCAGCTAATTAAGCAATGAAAATTCTTTCATCAGCTAAATATATGCTGGACCCCTTGAGATAAAGCTATTTATAAATAGTAGAGAATCTCTTTATCTCACAAAAAAGTAGAAAACTCTCTGATTTGAGAGTGTTTCCATTTATCTCACACACTACTTTTTTCCCCTTAGGTGAGACAGGAAAATCAGAGGGGACTGAAGTTGCTAATTGCCCTTTCCCTAGGTCTCTACTAAATATACAAAAATTAGCTGGGCATGGTGGTGAGCACCTGTGATCCCAACTACTGGGAGTCTGAGGCAGGAGAATCGCTTGAACCTGGGAGGTGGAGGTCGCAGTGAACCAAGATTGTGCCACTGTACTCCAGCCTGGGCAACACAGTGAGGCTCCAAGAGAGAAAGAGACAGAGGAAGGGAGGGAGGGAAGAAGGAAGGAAGGAAGGAAGGAAGGAAAAAAGGAAGGGAAGGAAGGAAAGAAGGAAGGAAGGAAAAAAGGAAGGGAAGGAGGGAGGGAGGAAGGAAGGGAGAGAAAGAAGGAAGGGAGGGAGGGATGAAGGCAGGAAGGAGGGAAGGAAGGGAGGGATGGAGGGAGGGAAGGAAAGAAGGAAGGAAGGAAGGAAAGGGAGGAAGGGAGGGAAAGAAGGAAGGGAGGAAGGGAGGGATGGAGGGAGGGAAGGAAGGAAGGAAGGAAAGGGAGGAAGGGAGGAAGGGAGGGAAAGAAGGAAGGGAGGAAGGGAGGGATGGAGGGAGGGAAGGAAGGAAGGAAGGAAGGGAGGAAGGAAGGAAGGGAGGGCAGTTTCATTAGGAGAGTAAGGCTTCATTATGGATAATCCTCTGGACATGCTTAAAAATGGTTGCTTTTCCCTTCCTTTTCCCAGAAAACCACATGAAAATTTTTATTGGGTCTTCACCTAGAGAACTTGCTGGAATTCCTGAAGGCACGACAAAAGCGTGGGGGTCCCCTAAGACTGGGTGCTGGGAGTTTCTCACTCTCAAACTAATCAAAACTCAGGCTCCAGCAATTTGCAAACATCATCTGGTTATTTCTGCCAGTTTGTGGCTCCCACAACTTTTGCTCCCAGATAACCTAATCTCAATTGTATTTGTCTCTCTCTGTATTTCAGGTGGTAATGCGTTCTGTGACATAAGTTATCTAATGGGTCTGAGAAAAGTCATTGGTTTTCAGTTTGTTTAACTTTTTTTTTTTTTTTTTTGTAACAGTGGGAGTGATGACTTCCAAGCTCCTTATATTTCAGAGCGGAAACCAGAACTCTGTTTATACTGAAATTAAATGCTTCTCTAAAAGATAGCTTTACAGAAAGAAAATATATAGACAGAAAGTGATGAATGGTCAGCGTAAGAAATATTTTAAAATTTATGTGCTTCTAAATCACCGTCCAGTTTCTGACTATTAATATCATAATCTATTTGTTTGTAATCAAAGTTCTTGACACCCATGCCTCTCTTTCTCTGGGTCTGTAAGCACATATTGTATTAAGACAATTTTAATAATTTTATAACAAGTACCCATACATCTTTAGAAAATACCACTTTCAATGTATTTATTTTGGTCATTTGTCTAAAATACTTTCATTTTATTTTTGCTTTTTAGAAAGCACACATATTTTTATGGTCGTTTATGTTACTTGTGGGTTTTTCTTCATTGTGATTTTATTCTTTTTCTAAGAACTATTACACTTTTTCTGAAGGAATCATTATATTTCACTTACCATCCCCCAATATCTTTCCTGAAAAGTAAGACTTTTCTCCTTACAAATGTGTCATTATTTGTATAGTTAGCTGCTTCTGTTTACCACATATCTGTTTACCAAACATCTGTTTACCAAAACTTCTTGAAACAATATTCTATAATTGTACAAATAGCATTGATAAATATAAGAGAAAGATGAAATTACAGTAATTTTTTGAAAATACGTTATTTCTGTAATTCTTTTTTGTTTGTTAGTTTGTTTTTTTGAGACGGAGTCTCACTCTGTTGCCCAGGCTGGAGTGCAGTGGCATGATCTTGGCTCACTGCAAGCTCCACCTCCTTGGTTCACACCATTCTCCTGCCTCAGCCTCCCGAGTAGCTGGGACTACAGGCTCCCGCCACCACGCCCGGCTAATTTTTTTGTATTTTTAGTAGAGACGGGGTTTCACCATGTTAGCCAGGATGGTCTTGATATTTCTGTAATTCTTAATTTTATGGGGATTCAATCCAGTCCCATATGGTATCAGGAATGAAACCATAAAATGTGACTAACCCAGAGTGGGAACACATGGGCTCCATCACTGTTATTTTTTCTGCAATGTCTTCTCATTTTCCCAGAGGAAATTATGTGCTTTCTATGGTGAGAAGAAAGAAATGTAAGGAAGCTTGAAAGATACTAGAATTAAACAAAAATATTCAACTTAAAAAGAAAAATAATGTGTATTCTAAACATTATTTTTAGGGTTCTATCACTAAATGTAAATTTATATTGCGATCAGTCATAATGAAACATGGAAGTCAATATAATTCATATATAACATTGGGAAGTATCTCCAGTTTTTAAACATCGTGAATTAGGACAAAGTACTTAATCTGCTGTATTTGCTTTTCATAATGGCACAATTGTAGATATAGCATCAGATACATGACTGGAATGAATTTCAGTGTCACCTCTCCATGAATAACCCAAGAGGAAAATAAAAAATAAGAAAAAATTAAAGTAGGAAGAATTTGGAAAAACTTACAAAATCCTGAAGATTTAGAGAAAATATAAATAAAAATCCTACTAGTGACAAAGCAAAAATTGCACTGTACAAAAGAAACAGATAGGCCGGGCGCGGTGGCTCACACCTGTAATCCCAGCACTTTGGGAGGCAGAGGCGGGAGGATCACGAGGTCAGGAGATCAAGTCCATCCTGGCTAACACGGTGAAACCCCGTCTCTACTAAAAAATACAAAAGAACTAGCCGAGCGTAGTGGCGAGCACCTGTAGTCCCAGCTACTCCGGAGGCTGAGGCAGGAGAATGGCTAGAACCCGGGAGGCGGAGCTTGCAGTGAGCCGAGATCGCACCACTGTCCAAATTGATACACTTTTTCTATTCCTGAAGGCAGAGTTCACTGCACTCCAGCCTGGGTGATAGAGCGAGACTCCGTCTCAAAAAAAAAAAAAAGGAAACAGATAAGGAAGACTTTATTTAAGGCTATTCCAATAAGGAGAGAGGCCAGAATGATGTCTGAACTGCAGTAAAACAAAAGACAGAAGAGGTTTTTAAGAAATGGAGTAGGAGTATCTAGGTCATGTTGGTTTGACAATTGGCCTTATTCAAAGAAAACATAAGCTTTCTTGTATGTACATGACAGGAAGTAGTTTTACAATTTGGAGCTAGGTACTTACAAATTTGAAGTTAGGCTCCTACCTAACTATGGAGACTGAGAGATAGGGGTGCCATCATCGTTTACTTATTACATTTCAAAGAGATGGCTCCCAGATTCTTGAGAAAGACAGTCCTGGGTTGTAGAATGGGCAAAAATAAAACAAAAAATTAAAATGTTTACTTTCAAAGGGGAAAAGAAAGAATTTGCAATTACAAGTTTTCTAATTAAATGCTATAAGAAAAGAGAATTGTAGGACCTCTGCAGTTAAACCACCTGCAATGGGAGGGAGTCAGGGGCCTGAGGACAGAATAAAGCCTGTCTAAATTTAGTCAAGCTCAGGGAAACATCAAGACTGTCTTGCTTACTAAAAAGAGAATATTCTATTAGAAATACCTGCATACAATTATACTCATACATGTGCATACACTCTTTCATAATAAATACATTTCAAATGTTTATTAACCAAATTAAAATGACACAGAATATTTTAGTATTTGTTGTGTTTCTTACAATATGTGCACATAAAGGCGTATACATTTAGATAACATAAACTTACCTGAACAAATTTTCTATAATATATGACTAAAATAAATGTAAGGCCTATATATATATATATATATATATATATGAGAAATATCAGCATTTTAGAGTATAAATTATACCTTTATTTTCAAAGGATAAGTGATAAGTTCTATGGAAACAAAAAGCTAATAATTCTATGAAAATATGGGGCCCTTGGTAAGGTTTTAAGATGTTTATTATACAAACCTAGACACATTTTGAAATATTTTATAATCTACTTAATAAATATAAGTGATATAAATGATTAAGGAGCATTAAAGATGCAGATGGTTAGGTTCTCATTTTAAGTGTAACATCACTAATTTGTAAATTTTCTTTCTTTAGAATTTAAATAAGGTAATGTATTTCACTGTACTACATGTGATAAATGTTAATTACTTTTATATACTTTCATGAGTCACATAGCCAATGCAATTCTGATAACATTTCCCCCACCCTCAACAAGTTGAAGTACATTGTCTTGGTTTATTGTCTTCTTTATCCATATCAACATCTCAAAGATGAAGAGGCAAGATAAGGATGATGTCTTTCTGGTGAATATAAATGTAGCTTCTATGGGTAACATAGTTAACATTGTGAAATCACATTCTATATTTATACTCCAAATCAATGTTACTGTACTATATTTAACAGATAAAATAGAACTATTATTTAATAAAATCAAAGGGTAGCTATACATGCTTTTCTAAATTATAGATATTCACTCCATTTTCTTCACATTTGGAGTATTATTTGGCCTATTTGTTTACAATGATATTTATTATTTTGACAAAAAATTAAATTTTAGTAGCCCAATATAAGAAACAACCTAATGTCTATCAATATGCTAATGGATAAACAGTACACTGATTCCCATAGTGAAATATTCCTCAGCAATTGAAATACACACACACACACACACACACAATGCCACAGCTAAGCCTCAAAAACATTCTGCCCAGTGAAAGAAGCCATACATCAATGAGTAAATGCTGTCTCAACCTATTTATATCAAATTCTCAAAAAAGGCAAACTAAGAAATCTATAGTCTCAAAAAGGCAAAGCTAATCTATCTATAGTAACAAACACTAGATGAATAGATGCCTGGGTCCTGCAATTGAAGTAACAGTTGGCTGCAAAGAGGCATGAGGAAATTTTGGAGTTAAGGAAATTGTCTATATCTTGATGACTATGGCAATTATTTCAGTGAAAAATTTCTAAAAGCAGTCGTTTACTTAAAATGGATGCAGTTTATTGTATATCCACTAGATTTCAAAAGAATTAAAAAAATAGAATATGAATCACTTGATCTTTAAAGATTCTATTTAGCACATAAGTTTCTTAAAATTTAAAATCATTATTAAAATAAATATATATATTCTCTTTGAAATTTTAGAAAAATAAAATATACAAACTGACAAAACTTTTAATTACTATTACAGATTATTAATTTCTCTAATAACACTAACAGCTGTTATAGACAAAAAAGAAAAACCAGAGCAAACTACAATGGATTTAGGCAAATGATTCTATGTCTTGATATTTAAAGTAATAAAAGTAATATCAAAGTATTATGCATTGAATAATAACAATAATAAAAGCCTTCATGTCTTGCTCATATAATTTTGGAACTGCAGTCACTAATTCCTCTATATTTTATGAAGAGATACAAATGTCTTCAATAAAGATATGTTTCTTTTCCATTGGGCATAAAATGAAACTTTCTCTGATAACTTAAATTATTTGCATTTAGTTTTGAAACATGGTTAATTTTCCTTAAAGAACATTAAATATATATATGTATCCATATATATTTATATGTTAAATATATATCCCTCAATATTTTAGAGATATATATATTAGTACATATAATATATATATGTGTGTATATATATACGTGTGTGTGTGTGTGTGTGTGTGTATATATATATATATATATATATATATATATATATTCCCCTCATATCTATTTATCTATCTAGCTGTAATACCTGGAATCTGGAGTTCAGAATTGCACCCTGGGATTTTGTTTTTAAAAATCCTCAATCTCTCTGCTCACTGTTCAATGATTATCAAAGCTTGGGGAAATGAGATTTAGGATGAATTTGTAAGAATCCATTCCAATTTTTTTTACATCAGCGTTTTATATTTTCTGTTCAAGGTAAACTGTTTGATGGCATAATAACATATGTTCTGCTACTCCATTTTAAATTGGAAGTCTGATCAAAAAGTATAAAAAAAAGATTATGCCTCAAATATGGTAGAGTGGTGGCAACTGGTGGCATGCCTCTGCCTGAGGGTAGTGTTTGGTTCAGAACAACTAATAACATAAATTAAATTGTATATCTAAATAATTCACAAGCTTACATAAACCATTTTTGTATTGTTGATGTGCTAATATTTTCTTGTGTCATTTACTTATATTCTACATTAAATTTCTTTCTACCCATCACATTTAATCAAATATAAGTGGTGTGTATATGAATAGATGAATGTATTCAAGTGAAATTCTGAACATATTTTTATATCCTATCTGTCTCTTTCCTAATAATATTTGACATAGGAGTATAACACGATAATATCATAACAATAAAGCGTCTAGAAAAATGACTACTAGTGGTTGGACTATATCAATAAATTTATAGCAGAATAACAACATTTGAATGAGTATTGGCTACTTGGGCAAAAGTGCAAAAGTTTAAGTTTAAACATGCATAGAGGGAGCTGTTGATCATTCCATCAAAACCACCATGGGCCCTAAGTATCCTTTTAGGGTACAAGTATGACAGAGGAAGGAGAAAACTGGGGAGAAAATAGTAACAAAAAATGAAATATCTCAACAAAATATTACAAAATATTCTTACCACCTCTTTATCACTCATCTCTACAGAAGAAATAATGGTCAAATATTTGCTCTTAACGTCATACATGTTTACCTCTTGGGCTTGAAAACTATATAAACTCTCCTCTGGTTCCAGGACATTTAGTTGGGTAAAAGTGCATGAGACTAAAACCTTTGCATTATGACATTTGAGATCTTCTGGGATGATGACTGGGTCCCTATCAACCCTGCAGCAGGAGTATGTGGTAGATCATAAGAGCCACTCACTTTCACACAGGCGAGTCAACTTCTTTCTGCTTCATTTTTAAAATATGAAAGGGAAATAAAGATGATTAAATATATAAAGCAAATCTAGGTTATTAAATTAGAAGACCAAAGGAACAAAAATAAATAAATAATAGAGAGATACATAGATGATGATGATGGATGATGATGATAAATAGATATAGAGATAGATAGGTAATAGATAGATAGATAGATAGATAGATAGATAGATAGATAGATAGACTTATAGAAAAAATCAACTCTGATTTTTTAAAAGGAGCAGTTAGGATATATAACATTTTTAAAAAATGTATTTAGCAACCTCAAATAATTAGAGACATTACACTATTCATAGAACAATAGCAAAATGCTCTGAAAAAGAAATGATCAGACGTTTCTTAAAGTGCCCAAGAAAATTACAAATATGCTATAAGAAATTAAAATACAATAAGTTAAAAGAAATTATTCAAAATATAAGACAAAAAAATTCAAGACTGTGAATTAGGTGGTTAAGTTATTATCTGTTTTACTTTGGTACACAGTCCACCTAACTATAGAAGCTAGATCAGTAAAACCCATTATTTGAACAGCACCATAAAGTTGGAATTGGGCGACTACTTCTTACAGTCTTCAAAGAGGCTTTACAGAGAAGAAAACAGCTTAAACTGAACCTTGCAAGAAAGGGAGTAAGACATCACAGCATGTGATCATACAAAATAATTCCCCAATAGTTGAGAAGAAAACAAAGCAACTAGAGAGAAGAACTATCAGAGAAACACATTTAAATACACAGTAGCACTATTTCAGATCAGTGACAATATCTAAATAACCTTAAATATTTTTACAGAAGAAATTTTTTTGAAAAAATCAGAAAAGGACAATTTAGGTAACAACACTAACACAAATATCAAGTCAATAACAAAAACTAGAGTATTCTTTTGCCTTCAGCTTGAGTGTTTCATCATTAATTGGAAGCAGAAAATAATGGAGCAATTTCTACCATATTCCATATAAGAAAGCCAAAATGTATTAAATAAGAATGTAGAGCATTTTTCATTGTAGCATTATTCACTATAGTCAATATATGGAAGCAATCTAAATGTCCATCAGCAAACAAATGGCTAAAGAAAATGTTTTTTAAATATAATGAAATACTACTGGCCAGGCATGGTATTTCACCTCTGTAATCCTAGCACTTTAGGAGGCCAAGGTGCATGGATCACTTGAGCTCAGAGACCAGCCTGGGAAACATGGCAAATCCCTGTCTCTACATAAAATACAAAAATTAGCCAGACATGGTGGTGTGTGTTTGTAGTCCCAGCTAGTTGAGAGGCTGAGGTAGGAGGATCACTTGAGCCCAGGAGGCAGAGATTGCAGTAAGCTGAGATTGCACCTCTGCACTCCAGCCTGGAAAACAGAGCAAGACCCTATCTCCAAAGAAAAGAAAAAAAAAAGAAAGAAAAAGAAAGAAATATCACTTAGCTTTAAAAAAGGAGATTCTGTCATTTCCTACAATATGGATGGGTCTAAAGGGCATTATCCTAATGGTAATAAGACAGGCACAGAATTAAAACTATTGCATAATCCCAATAATATGTAGAATAAGGGAAAAAAAGCTCAAATATACAAAGACAGAAAATGAAACAGTAGTTACCATGAGTGGCAGGACAGGAGTCGGGGAGGAAATGGGGAGCTGTAGGTCATAGTACACCCAATAGTGTATATGTGGGATAAACAGCTTTAGGGATGTAAAGTACAACATGAAAACTGAAGGAAAGAAAATTGTATTACTTTATGGATTTTTGTTAAAAAGTAGATTTTAGCTGCTCTTGTCACAAAAAAAAAATGTGAGATAATAGATACCTTTTTTAATCATTAAAAATTGTTATGGCACTTTAAATCAATGTAATTATAGTACATATGCAAATTATAACATAAAGAAGGATATAGACATAAAAATACGGCATTATGTGCCATTTAATCCAAACACGTGAATAATTACATGAAATGTTAGTTGATTAAAGATTCCAGTTTAAATTTAGATTCCCAGAAAGAATAAAAGAGTTTACACATAATGATATTCTGTATTTAAGGGATACATATGGCTCAAACATGCTAGAAGTAAATGGCTGAAAGGAGATAAATCATTCAATCAGTAAGATTTTTTTTTTTTTTGAGATGGAGTTTCACTCTTGTTGCCCAGGATGGAGTACAATGGCACTATCTCCACTCACTGTAACCTCCGCCTCCCGGTTCAAGTGTTTCTCCTGTCTTAACCTCCCTAGTAGCTGGGATTACAGGTGCATGCCACCACGCCCGGCTAATTTTTATATTTTTAGTAGAGATGGGGTTTCATCATATTGGTCAGACTGGTCTCGAACTCCTGACCTCAGGTGATCCACCTGCCTCAGCCTCTCAAAGTGCTGGGATTACAAGCGTGAGCCACCATGCCTGGCCATCAATCAGTAAGAATACGCAGTAAAGAATAGCTATAAAAATATCAGGTAAAATATGTGTCATAGTTAATACTATTACTAAATATAGAAAGGGACATCTCATAATAATAAAATAGGCCATTCAGCAAGTAGATATAACAATAATAAATGTGTCTACATATAACAGAACTAAAATACATAAAGAAAAATGAATAGAATTAAAAGAAGAAATGAACAATAAACAGACAAAATTTTAAAATCCTTTCTTAGGAATCAATAAAATAACTGGAGAAAATATCAGAAAAGACAAAGAGACCTAAGTACATTATTAACTATCATTACTAAATTGTATCTGTGGAATTCCACACCAAAAATTATCAGATTGTACATTATTCTTAATGTACATTGTATATATATTGGGCTAGATAATATGAATTTTCCTATTTTTAATTATCATTAAAATATTAAAATTACACAGAATATATTCTTTATAAGTTGAAATTAAATTTGAAATTAAATAGCATACTTCTAAATAATCCATGAATTAAATAACTCACAAAAAATTAGAAAATAATTTGAATCAAATTAATTAAAAATACAATACTGTATATCACAATTAAGAGAGACAATGCAGTGCTTAGAAGAAAGCTGGTAGTCTTGAATTCTTGTAGCAAGAAAGAAGAAAGACCTAAAATCTAGAAAGTAGAAATGAGAAATGAGTTCTAATTTAAGATATTAAGAAAGAAAAGATAAAATTAAAACCAAAGTATGTAGAATAAAAGTTATAATACAGATAAAAGCAGAAAACTTTGAAAAGGAGAATGAACATGGAATGAAATCGATGGATTTAAAAGCTGATTTCTTGAAAAGATAAATAAAATGAATCAGCTTCTAACTAGACTGATAAGGGATAAAAGAAAGAAGACGCTCATTGGCAATAACATGGCAATGTTATTAACAGTTTTTTGGGTTTTTTTTTTTTCTGTTTTTTGAAGTGTGAGACAGATTTTTACTGTTGTGCATTCCAGAGTGCAGTGGTGTGATTATAGCTCACTGTAGCCTCAAATTCCTGGGCTCGAGCTATCCTTCTGCCTCAGCCTCGCAAGTAGCTGAGTTTACAGACAGGAGCCACTGCACCTGATCTGATAGCTTACAATTTAAAGAATGTTTCCACAAAGAACACTACAGGCCATTGCAGTTTAGTATTTAAGTCCAACAATTTTTTAAGGAAGAAATAATACTAACATTACTCACACACTTTCAGTAAATACAGAAGAAAGAGCACTTGTCAACTTATTTTCTGAAGTTGGTGCAGTTCTCTTACCGAAGTCGACAGTGTTCCCACATGAAAACTGCAGCTTTAGACTAGACATTAAAAAAATACAATTCTGTATCATTTAAATAGTGTATTTTGTAATTCTTGTTAAAGAATTAATTACTTCTTTATACAAATAGAAGAATACAACAAGGAATATTATAGCAACTGTTAGTTGTTTATTTACTCTATTAATTTTTAATTGCTTGTTTATAACAACCTTTCTTATTTTAAAAAAGGCATTTGCAAATAACAGATACAGAGTGCGTAGCCAAGAGAAACTGCATTTTTCTATTTGGCTTACAAATTTCTAGTTTTTCTACACATTCTTTGTTTTTAATAATAAGTACAAACATTATCCAATGTTGAATTATATGATATTCATAATCATATTTGATGACTAGATGCATATTAATAAAATGGAAGCAAAGAATATAATTTGTTTTTCTACATTATTTGCCAAGAACTGTACTAAGCAACTGAAATCAATTATCTGCAATAGTCAATGTAATTCAACAAGTTGTATTATGCCAACTTATATTTGATACAATTGAGTACCTAATTGTTTCAGTAATTACGTGGTACAGAATTTATAACCAGGTGTACTTAACTTGTAAGCACGTGTAACAAAAACATAATACTTGATACAATAAATATTGTTTTATGATAAAATATTTGATCCAGAAATATCATCATTTACTTAACCTCTTCCCTGGATGCAGTTTCTTAGTTTGAATATAATTATTTCTATTTTTTCAGTATAGTTGTCTAGAAGACTCATATTTTGGGGCATTTCCATACATATATGCATGAAAAATGCTATTTCTGCAAAGTTATGACAAGATTAATTTTTAAAACAGATTATATTTTAAGAAAATGTCATATTTCCCTGCAAAGCTATTTTAAAATAATCTACTATATAAAGATGTTAACAATATTACTGCCTTATACTACATAAAAACAATAAATTATTATTTTTCTTCATATTTGCTAGAAAATATAGAAGAATAAAAAATACTGTGTTCAAAATTTTAACAAGAATGTAGTTTACATTAGCTTATGAATCTCATAGTTAATTTATAAAACTCACAGATTCTTAGACCTGAACAGTACATTAGAGATATTCTAACAAAAATGGTTAAAGATGCTCATTTACATCAAGACTGAAAACGGGAAAACAAAATAAATGTCTTAATCTGTTTTTTTTCAACCCTGCATTCCTTACTTTCTTTGAACACTTACTGAGCCTATTGCTAGATTCTAAGGATTCAATAAAAAAATTTAATAAGGATTTTTAAATATTTAATATTCTAAGGATTCAATAAATAAATAAATTCAATAAATAAATAAAATAAAACAACGAAGACAACCTCCTTGCCTCTTAGAAATTGTGATCTGGCTGGGCTCGGTGGCTCACGCCTGTAATCCCAGCACTTTGGGAGGCCGAGGCAGGCGGGTCATGGAGTCAGGAGTTCGAGACCAACCTGGCCAACATGGCGAAACCCCGTCTTTACTAAAAATACGAAAATTACCCGGGTGTGGTGGCGGGCACCTGTAATCCTAGCTACTCAGTAGGCTGAGGCAGGAGAATGGCGTCAACCTGGGAGGCGGAAGTTGCAGCGAGCCAAGATCCTGCCATTGCACTCCAGCCCAAGACTGTGCAAGACTCCATCTAAAAAAGGAAAGGAAAGGGGAGGGAGGGGAGGGGAGGGGGGAAGGAATTGTGATCTAACTATGGAGAGTGAGGAGAAGAATTAACCAGATGCCATCAACAATTCCTACCCTTTCCTTTCCTGTGCTTGGCAGGAAGGGAGTTTCAGCTGTTTTGATCCCACTCGTCACAAGAAGGAAGCCTCCTAGTGTCAGCATCCAGTATTTGTACGGGAACTCAGCACAGTATTGGCTTCTTATGCCTACTTACCAACTGCCTTTCTGGACTCGGAGGCCTGTGGTTTTACATATTTAAATAGATGGCAGCTACACCCTCTCATATCAGTCTATAAATCTGAAAAACCAATGGGGAAAATTCTCCTATTTTGAGTCCTGTGAACGGAGCGTCTAACTCTGTCTGGCCTGAGCACATTTTCTATAAAACAAGGAGAACCTAGAGGATCCTGTGTGTTGTTTTGCTTCTCTATCCTCAAAATCTTTAAATCTCTACACTCAGTCTTACTTATCTTACACCAAGTAGTGCTAATGATTTTTGAAATGATGATTCATTAATCTTCTTAACTTACCTTCTTTATTTTATCAATCCATACTTTCACAACTGAAATTATTTCTATTTGTATTTAGTCTACTTTTCTAATATACAAGGTCTATTAACCAGGTAACTCCACTTAAATATACACACACGTATACACACAATTTATCAGGAAACAGCACATTATGATCAAATCAAATTTCACATAGGCTACCTACTGAACATCGTACTTTATTTATCTTTCTTGAAACCCACTTTCTCTTCAGAAAGTTTGTTTGTTTCTATAAGTCATAAATTCTAACTTGGCTTTCCTTGAAGATGTACCTGTTTAATATTGCTCGAAATTGATCTTTTACATCTTGCATCTTACCAGTTGCTGACATGTGTTGTGGCCTTACCTCTTATGTGTTCTTTCTAACTTAGAAAAAGTATGTCAATAAGTCAGTAGGCTATTTCTCTCAGTTAGCGTAAAATTAAGAAAACTATCATATAAATAAAACATACTTTCTGAATGAAAAATGAGTGAATGAATGAATAAGTGTTTCAGGAGCATTTTAGAATATAAAATTTATAGTTATTGTATTAACTGAACTTTGGGAAGCCTGAATATGTGAAATCAGTATTTTCTAAAAAGTATGGAAAAAGAACTGGTGTATTGGAATCAAAATATATATGTTTCATTCTTATCATATCATTTATTAGTGTGTTTGTGAACTTTGCTTACTGTAACTTTCATTTCTATGAACTATATAATAGTTAAGTTATGCTTAACTTTCATTTCTATGAACTATATAAGAAAAACAACCATCTTCATTTTAATATTTAAATATGATATAACATAATGGGTCTTCTTTATCAAATATTTTAGTGTTTTCCATATACTCAAGACTTCACTTCTGCTATTTTTAATTTTTCTTATCTCTAAACTTTTATTGAGCTTTAAGTCTATAAATGCATTTTAAATATCATATTTTAGAATACTTTTTTGGATTTGCCCTTTTCTTCTTCTTTTTACTATGCCTGAATTTAGGCATAGAACTTTGAATTTACACTCTTTAAGGGCAATATCATACTAGAGCCTTTCTTATGACACAGAACCTGAACAGAGTGTCTTGCCTCTAATGGATATAAAGGAACTATATTTGGTCATTCATGTTTTGATTGAATTTTAGTGGATAGTTTATATGACATTGAAAATAAAAGGGTTCCTGTTAGATCATGATAGGAAATCTATCTTTAGTAGTAGGTCATATTATTCCTCCCCGGCTTTTCTGTTCTTTCCCCTTATTTTCTCTTAAAAAATTGGCAGATCCTCCAGTGCATGTAATATCATGTAAATATCAGGTTTCAGTGTTGTGCAATCAAGTACCCACTTGGAAAAGAGATTTAGTGAATTGAAAACCGTAAAGCTGACAATACTGTGGATCAGTTAAAATAATGAAGATTCATAAACTAGTAATTAAATTAGTCATTTGAACTATAATGTTTGAGTCATAACTATGTGTTACATCTTTTGTGACCAAAATAAAAGTCATTTCTGGCTCATTGTTAGATACCACCAAAATTATTCATGTATCTAGTGCATTCATTATTTCTTGTAACCTTAATTAATGTATAAATGAATATGAACACTCTAAGAAGCTATATAAAACCACATTTCTTGTAAAAGTGTGTGGAAACTTTGTTTTACAATTATGTGACTCTCGTTCTTGCCTGAGAGCTGAAATGTGGGTTATTGTTTAAAATGATACAGAAAAGAACCGATGGTAGTGGATGCAATATGCATTGAGGGCTTAGCTCTCCAGAAGTGTTACAGTGAATGGAACTTTTTAAAGCCTTATTTCTGTTCAAGATGTTTACTATATTTTATGCATCAATATTGGGAATTAGTGCATATAGCAGTTTTATTTTATTAGAATAAATATTGCTATGACTTGAAGCCCTTAACAATTAGAAGACAACATCAGAACTTAGTATTTGTTACTTGAATCTTAACACTAAAGTATCTTCAAAAAGAGGGAGAAAACAGTCTTATTTCTTTGGTTTGAAAGAAGAAAGATGGCTTCCTCAACCACAGCTACCCACTCAAGGCTTTCCTTCAAAACGTGTGTCTTCATTTCATTAAAATAAAGACTGATCATGACACTGAATAGTACGTGTCATTGCAGTAGAGCACATCACCATGAAGGATTCTTTTTTTAAAAATAATTATTTTTCATGACATAAAACCAGAAGCCACAAAAAATATTTTCTTATGAAAAATTATTTTCAACAGCACCTCATTAGTGGAAGAAAAAAATCCGATTACATTGATTCATGAATTGCATTTCTGTAATTTATTTATATTGTCTATAATTTTGAATGCAGTTACTCTCTATTAACCAAACTCAAAATTTCATAATTATAATCTTACATTTTTAAGCTACCTACTAGACAATTTTTATTAACAATGATTTTATTTCAAGTGATTTCTAAATTCAAATTCTGTTTGATTCTCAATTTCTACTTTCTCTTTGACCTCAAATACTGACCTCAATGCAGTACAACTTCCTTGATTCCCCAGCGTCATTTTACTTTCTGTATTACAAATTCAAGAGTGTTTGCTTGGACAAATAAGCTCAGTTCATCCATGCTAGTGGGTCACATTCCATGTGGTTTCCAGGATGGGGCTCAGCTTTGTTCTCACATCTTTTCCAGAGAAACTAGAGACTTGCTCCTTAGCTTCAGTCATTGCATGCTACTGTCAGCTGCTGCTCTTTTCCAATTCTTGCTGTATCTCTGAAAATGTCATTATGAACTTTCAAGAATTATAGGGCTTCTGCAAAAATTTGTCTTCATTATTGCATATTGACCCCTCTTGTCCAGAGCATTCCTGATGTTTTGGTCTGGGAACTTCAGCTTTAACTTCAAAAGGGGTCTAGATCTAGTTACACACCCTTGGAATCTTCCCATTTCACTGCAATTGACTGAACCCTTTAAAATTAAGGTTTTGAAATACAACTTCAATAATGATACGAGGAGTTATTCTGAAAATTTGACAAAATGAAGGTGGTTATAAGTGATAACCATGTTAGATTTGAGTGAACTGTTAGGGACACTCAAAAATAGCTATCCTAGAGTGATTATAGTTATCCTGACCTTGCTTCCTTCATAGAATATTTATATTTTCTTTCATTTTTATTTATATATTCTTATTTCCATGAGTCCAGTGATTCACTTTTCACCACTATCTAGGTCTCCATCTTCATAGGAAATTTATTGATTACACTTTAGTACTTGGGCTTTATAAATGCAATGTGGAGTCTTAAAATTAAAACTGGTTTTATATTATGTACAAACCCATACTTCCAATTTTAATATTTTAATATAGCATTTTAAAAAATTCTATAACAAGTTAAACAAAGAAAACTACCTACACTATAAAATAATAAGATTTAAGGACTTAAAACTCCAGCTATTTATTAGTACTACATGTTTTGCAGCTCTCAACCATCTCAGCAACTGCTTTTAAGTTATTTCTTTGAACCCTACTATCTCCTCAATGCAACACACACAAAACTCATTTCATATCTACTATA
The DNA here is from genome assembly GCF_028858775.2 of Pan troglodytes. NCBI lineage: Eukaryota > Metazoa > Chordata > Mammalia > Primates > Hominidae > Pan > Pan troglodytes. The sequence goes on along the minus strand of NC_072401.2, from coordinate 162,438,912 downwards.
TTTCCTTTCAATAATATGCACTCTTTCTAAACATTTCTAATTCTCTATGTAGTAATGACATATTCATGTAAGGATATCTTTGAAACTATCTTTTGTTTTTGTTAGTCAGGCAATATGTTATATATATATATATGTTTTTTAAGACAAAATAAATATTAAAAATAATGAACAAAAAAACAGATTTAAAGAGTAAACCATGTATCTGCCATTTATTTCTCGCTTTAATCATCATTCAAAAATACATTTGAATTGCCTGTGCAGACCTAGGTATTGTTCTAGACAAGAGAATACAGCAATAAGCAGAATAGGTAATTACTTGGCCTAGCATGTAGGCAAGTATATTGACAGAGATAGTCAATATAGAAAAATGTACATGTATAGTATGTCAGCAGCCTGCAATAAACACCATGGATTAAATCGTAGTGTAACAAAATGACAACTGTTTATTTCAGTTAAGGAGCATTTATTTTCAAGTCACACAGATTTAATCCTGGCTTTTGGCCTGTGTAAGAAAAAAAGAAAATGCAATAGTCTAAATCTAGCACTTTTAGAATTATGTAACTTAAACATCAACAACATGATAAAATAGTCTAGATTGAGGCTGCAACGGTATCTGTCAGTTTCTTACTTTCACTACAATATGAGATTTCAAAAAGTGCACAGATGTACATTCTAAAGGGCCCTCTACCTAACATGGCCAAAATTGCAAGAAAATAGGAAATGAAAATTTTAGTCATTGATTGTATTTTTACTCTGTGACTTCACAGTGTCTGAATAATTCAAATAAACATTTATATGTCTTTTTCAAAGGACTGTAAAATCTGAGTATTATTTTGTTTTCATTAATTTTGTTATTTATTTAAAAAAATCGAGTCTTGAAAAAAAGAAAAACTGAACAAAGAAAAACAAAAATCAGATAATTCAATGTCCATCTTGCCAAGAATATGTGCAGTCATATGAATGTATAATAAATATAGATGTTTTATAAAAGATATACTGCTCATGCAAGCCTTTACATTAGTAGGCAGAGACAGTTAGCTTTTGCCATTTTTCTTAAATTTCTCCATTTTGAAACATACCTTTGATGTATTTTTGCATAAGTACTCATTGAGTATATACTTTTTTCCAAAAACAAGTGTTGTCTTTCAAAGTAAAACAAATATTTCATCTCCTTAAAGAAAAATAATATGAAAAATATAAATAGATTGTATTTTTGTTTTTATGTTCCTCATGAAAGGCAAGGATAAACAAAACACAACAAAAGTCTTTGGAGTCCAAGCTCACCCAAGGTGCTATGATTTCAATGTTGGCAACAAAACTGATATGAGACAACTTGACCCCCAGGGTGATGGTATTAAGTAGTGGGGCCTTTGGGAGGTGATTAGGCCATGAGAGCTCTCCTACCTCGTGGATGTGATTAGGGTAATTATACAGGGCTTAAGAAAGCGAATATTTTTCCCTTCTGCCATGTGAGGATGCAACAGAAAGGTGTCATCTTCGAAGCAGAGAAAGCTGCCCTCACCAGACACTGAATCTGCCAGCATCTTGATCTTGGACTTCCCAGGCTCCAGAGCATGGGGAATAATTTGTCATTATTTCTTTATTATTATTATTATACTTTAAGTTCTGGGATATATGTGGAGAAGATGCAGGTTTGTTACATAGGTATTCATGTGCCATGGTGGTTTGCTGCACCCATCAACCCGTCTTCTACATTAGGTATTTCTCCTAATGCTATCTATCCCTCCCCTAGCCCCCCACCCCCGAGAGGCCCTGTTGTGTGATGTTCCCCTCCCTGTGTTCATGAGTTCTCATTGTTCAACTTCCGCTTATGAGTGAGAACATGCGGTGTTTGCTTTTCTGTTCCTGTGTTAGTTTGCTGAGGATGATGGTTTCCAGCTTCATTCATGTCCCTGCAAAGGACACATTAAGCAGCCTGAGGTATTTTGCTACAGCAACCAAATGGACTAAGACTCAAGGTAAACATATTACCAAGATAGGAACATTGTGGGTCCACAATCAATGTCATTTCTATTTCCTTACCTCCTCTATCTCATCTAGTAACTAGTTGAATAAACAATCTCTAGCCAATCAACCTAATCTTTATTTCTTACATGTAAATAATATATTGCAAAGTGTTTACTATTTCAAATGAAGAGGCATATTTGCATTTTAAGAAATATCATATTTATTATAAAAGTTTGAAAGTCAAATATCCTGAAATACATTTGTGTTATTCTGTAATTATTTGTGGCATTTTAGTTCTAACTCTGTAACTACTTTGTTAGTTAGCTGAGAAACATGAAGTATACAAATTAGGTACTTCGTAAACTCATGTTGATACATTGCCTGATGAATTCAGATGCCTTTTAAAAATATACACTCTTATTATGTACAACTATACTTATTGCATTTGAGTTTTTTTGAACTCTTGGATGAAAGCTTCTGTCAAAATAGATCATATTTACACAAAATGCAGAGATTTGACTTTAAAATAATATTTATAGCAAAGAGGAGTCCCTAGATGAATTTAGAGAGAGATATGATAAGGTATGAGTGACAGGAAAGTGTGAATATTTTTATACCATAATTTTCAGAAGACAGGAAAGTCAAAGAAATGATTAGAATACTAAAAATTGAGTGACAAGATTTTTCCAAATGACAGTGAACAGGCAAGTCAAAAAATAAGCCAGAATATTCTCTTTGGGAATGGAATAGAAAAATTGTATTTTATGAGGAATGGTATGTTAAAAACATGAGTGGATAGACAAAGTGGCGTCAAAATCATGTTTGTATGATTATCTAAAAATAATATTGCAGTATATGAGAATAAATTCTGAGTTTTTTAAAACAAGGTAAATACTGTATTGAAATTTTAAAAAGTTAAAGGCAAAGAGAAGTAACTTTTAAGACAACTAGTTTTTATTGAATAGGTAATTTTAAAAATATATAATGAAAAACTTCCATAGTTAGGCAAATATATATATTTACATATATTTTCTTATTTATTTTAGTGAGATTCATGTAACATATAATTAGCCACTGTAAACTGTACAATTCTGTGTCATTCAGTTCAGTCACAATTGTTTGCAACTACCACTTTTCTCTAGTTTAAAAACATTTTAAACCCAGAGAAAACATTCTGCACTATGAAGTAATTAGTCCAAATTCCAACCTCCCACATTCTATGGCAAACACTAATCTTTTTTCTGTTCTATGGATTTGCTTATTATGAGTGTGCCATGTAAAATTAATCATACAATACTTACTTTTTCCCCCCTAGCTTCTGAAGAAAGAAATGGTAATTTAAACCGAAGTGGGATAAGAAAATTTAAGAAAATATTGAGTAACGCCTCTGGCAAAAATAACCAGATTAAATTTTTGGTGTAGTCAATTTCATTGTGTGATTAATTTTTATTTTTGAATAATCAGTGTGATTTACTAACAATCAATAAATTTTCCATAAACTTAATTTAAATAAACTATATAGGAATCATAAAGTGGGAAAGAGTATGACGACAGACCAGGGCCAGTTTGGCACTTTCTCAACAGGTTTATGCAGAATTTTGGAATAACATATTGAAAGTACCTATTAAGGCCAGGCACTGTGGCTCACCCTGTAATCCCAACACTTTGGGAGGCTGAGGCGGGCAGATCACGAGGTAAGGAGATGGAGACCATCCTGGCTAACACGGTGAAACCCCGTCTCTACTAAAACAATACAAAAAATTAGCCGGGTATGGCGGCTGGCGCCTGTAGTCCCAGCTACTCAGGAGGCTAAGGAAGGAGAATCGCTTGAACCTGGAAGGCAGAAGTTGCAGTGAGCCGAGATCGCGCCACTGCACTCCAGCCTGGGGGGCAGAGTAAGACTCTGTCTCAAAAAAAAAAAAAAAAAAAAGTACCTATTAAACTATTTTAAAATTATAGTAATTCAACAAATTAAGGTCGTTTGGGGATTAATTGATGCCATTTTGCACATAAACATCAATCTAAATCATCAAATGCAAAACTAAAAAAAAAAAATCATATTATTTTAAGTTGAGACCAGTTCTGAGCATTTACTTGTCAAATAAGAATAAATCATATCAGAGTTCTGATTGCAAATCCCTGAAATTGCAGTGGTTTCTCTGCCTTCTTTCTGGGAGCTTTCTAGTGTTTCAATGCACAGCTGGTTTAGAAATAATTTTCCAAGCTGCCACTCTATATTGAGCCTTGAAAGGAACAACAAGACTTGCTTACCATGTTGAGCATTAAATCTAAGAGTTACAACATTAGTATTACCATATAAAAAAATGGATATACAATTTAAAAATTGGTTTCATACACTGATTAATTACAAAAACATTCTTGTCAAATCTGAACCTCATGAAAACATAGGTATACAGAAATGTCCTTTGTATATCGATATTGGAAAACAAAAGAGTGAATGAATGAATGCATGCATGAATGAATGTATCGAGTAGGAATCTCAGAGGCCACCATAAGAAAAGATTTTCAGTTTAGAGGATACAAAGCTATTATAATTGCTATGGCTACATGTCCACATTTATGACAATATCTTTTCACAGAAAGTATTTTTTGTTTCTAAAACAATGGACTTGTTTGAATAGCAAGCTCTTATTTTTCAAGTTATTTAAATTTGCATTTAATCTTTAATAAATTTCTTCATTCTTCTCAATAGAAAATGAATATCCCATCCTTTGGGCTTCATTTTATCCATCCAAACTGTCTCCACTCACAGATCTGTTAATACTATATTCTATTTATGATTGAAATCTGTGTCTTTGAATATAATCCTTCTGTGCTCTCAACTACACAAAGACAGGCATAGGCATATTATTTACTGCTTTCACCCCAGGGATTTGCCCAGCAAGTGGCACATAATTGGCACTCTGTGTGTCTGTTGTATTGATCACAATATGTGATGAATGAATAAATTGGTGTATTAGAGACAATGTTATGTTGTAAAGTTCTGCATGCTTAAGAGTTTCTAGCATTAAAAAATATTTCTAGAGTTTTACAATAACTTTCGTCTTTTTTATGTCACTGACACATCTTTGAAATCTATTCTGAATCCTGGAAAAGTTGACTGGAGATCTTCCTTCTATTATTTTTTTGAGAAAACTAAGGGGATTTTCTGGTCATGTCTCCAATGGCCAAAACATTTTCAGATGTGAAGTCTTTGGGGTATGTTATGTCGCCTAACTAGACCCCCATCCCTGTGCTGTGCACCCATCCCCTAGATGATGTGCAGGTTGGCTACTAGAGCATACAGATGCTCGTTTTCTAAAGACTCACTATCTACTATCCGGCTGGGATAACCTACCCTGAGCAGTTAAGCACCCTAGTCCTCATCTAGGCTTTCAGTACTCAGTGACTAACTGACAGGAGTTAAAGTACCTCCTTTGTCTCAAAGTGTTAAGACCCTGTGCTGAGACCTCCTTGTGGGACCAGGGTGATGTTACCCTACAGACAAGACAAACCTTTACTTGGCGTTGTCACCCTGTTCTGCTTCTGTCACTTCCTTTAGCCTAGACATCTTTCCCTCACTAGATCACTTTCATAATACTCCCCCAAGACACTACTGCTGACGAATCTGATCTGAGACCATTGAAATCTCAAACAGATCTAGGATCAAACTCAAACAATGAGATCGATCTGGAAGTGGGTCATTCTCCAACTCGATTGCCAAGAGGACGAAATCACGGGTAGTGGGTAGAATATGGCTAGTCTTACGATTTGTAGAAGTACAATTTTCATCTGTGGTGACCTGGAATGGAATAGAAGTATAAAGAGATACTCTTTACAAGAGCCTGTGTATTATCTCTTGTGCTGGAGGAGTATAGAGGAAAGAGCAACTATAAAGATTGTGGAATTGGGTCACTTTTATTGGCTTTGGATAAGTGACACTGATGTATTTAAGAGACAAAATGTCAGACTTAGATCAATCAATCAGCAAATTAAAGCAAATTGTAAGTACCACAACTCTTCTGGGGCAGCATTTAAGGACACTCATTTCCTGCAGCTGGAGAGTCAACTGAGCTGAAAGCCAGATACATAACATAATTGTTAAGAATGGCAGAATTTCAAAAAGGGCTGAATTCCTAGGGTAGGGAATGTTCTTATGTCAAAGTCAGGGCCATTATAGGGGAATACTGAGATACTAACATTTGTGATGGAGACATATATAGAAATTTTTAAAAAGAAAATTAAATCCCCAGAATCTCTTGGATCCTCCAAGCCTGTTGAACTGGCTCCTTCCATTTTGCCGAAAGATAGAGACATTTTTTTTTGATATTTTGATAAGGATAACTCAAATAAAACTGGTGTCTTATAACAATGAGAATCTTCCTTAGGATCAGCTCCCATGTCCTCTCCTGGCCATCAGACCTGCAATGGTGGGGTTGAGGGGCCAAATCTCATCATCACCTGACTTCAGAAGTGCTGGAAAGGCTAAAGTGAGAAGAGGGATCCTCAGGCAATGTTTTCACAGGATCCAGCTCAAACATTTCAGGAAAGTTTGCCTTGGGAGATCCTAAAGGCTTGAGTTAATATAAAATTGGATAAGAAGCTTTTGCTTTGGAGCACTGCCCTGTAACACAAGATTTAACTCCTCAGCAAGAATCCAGGAAGATGAGTGTTTGGAAGCTTAATAATAGCAACGTTTCACATTGCATGAAAGCCAGCACTACTGTGGCTGACTGCTGTGAGACCGGGGAAAAAGCACAAAGAAGTGGGCATGCTAGCATTTAATGAAAGTTCAATTTTTGTTAATATTTCAAAATGCAACTTAAAATGGCAATGGCTTTAATAAACGAATTGCTTCTAAATAGATGGAGATTTGTGAATAGATCTATTAAATTGTAGTACTGTTCAACATAATTCATTAAGTTTTTATACTACTGTATTGGTTATTAATAAAATGACCATGAAACATGGTTTTGCCCCTTGAAATTAGACCTATAACAGCTAAATATAAATAGTCATTAGATAGCTATGTTCATAAATAATTGGTTGAAGTGTCCTTGTCTTAATGATCATTCATTATTACTTGTTAAGTACAGAGGGCTGTTCTCTTTTCATTTAAAGTTTTACAAGAAATGTTATCTGTTTCTCCTTACGTAATCATTACTCCGTTCATGAATTAGAAACGTTCTAATTCCTAATTCTAATAAGTATTAAATAATTAGAAAATAGAAGTTTGCTTTTCGTTTGTTTTCTTTATCATCAGTTTTGCAAATCAGCATGATGTTAAAAGAGTAAGATTAGGTAATGTAGAATGAAAGGTAAAGAGAACTAACTCTGACACTTCTTATGACAAATACATTCAGATTTTCATTTTAAAAATTTTATTACCTATGTATTAATATATTATTTATACATGCCTATATAGATGCACATGTTAGGTGCAAAATCAATATTCAACCACTTTCTTCCATATAATTTCTAATAGGTAAGAAATTAAATGAATTAATGAAATTAAATTAAATAGAATGACCATGTTTCAGTGAAAATGTATGCAGGACTAATGGGGACCACCCTTTATATATATGGAAAGAGACGATTTTTGCTAAGAAATACATATTACAATGAAATGACATTTCCTGAAAGGGAAACTTAATTGAACTCAACAATATTTATTATAAAATATATTTATCATTAAGAAGTTTCCAATAATTTCAGAAACTATTGTCTGAACTAGAATAATACAGGCTAAGTTTGCAAGTAATTGTTTTACTTCTGTTTTTTTTTCTTTTATACTCAATTAGCTTATCTGAAAAAATCGGTGTTCTTTAGTGAAATTTTATTGAGACAAATTTTTCTAATTTGCATCATTTTCATCTATATAGTAAATTCATTTATTTCTTTAGTTAATATGTGTGCTACAGAACAATTTTCTTATGCATAATTGGAAATGACATGCAGGATCAATCAATTTAATTCATTATTATTAATAAAAATTCCTCATGCCCAAAGATGAGTTTTTCATAGCCACGTTATTTAAAATTGCTGTGTTTCCACTGAGACATAGATTAACTTTTAAAATATATTGCATAAAAATATCATACTCCAGTTAAAGCATATGAAACCATAATAAGTAGAGAACAATCACTATATCATAAACTCTGAGAAATATGAAAGAAGTCAGATGCCAATGGATCAGAATAATTACATACTTCCTCCCCCCTTCAACTCATCTCAATAAACTAAAGTTAACAGAGGCCTGCTAATGCCAGGTATAGCATTAAGTGTTAGAGATAGGGTGATTGATCAATCATAGTTCATGGGTATCAAGGAGCTTTCAGTGTATTTTAAATATGAGAAATTGGCTTACAATGTAACATCTGTTGTAGTATAACAGGCTTATAAATAATATTAGATTCTTGAAAACATAATGGTTGAGGGCTTGATAATGCCACAAAAATTATTGACAGCATTCAATATCCCTTTGAGGTAATGTAATTCTGACAATATACCAGGGGGTGTGATAGTCAGTAGAGTTAAAATGGTTAGCAAAATAGATACAAGTTCTTTTCTCATGGAAATTAGAGTTTATTAAGGAAAATAGAATCAATCAAATATCATGTGAAATACCTATAAAATGTGAAAATGGTGTAATCCTGATTTCACTTATACCCTTGCAACAATTTTAAATTTATAGAAGTTAAATTCTCTAAAATTATTTGAATTCAGAACTGTGTCTGGTCTTATGCTTTAGTACTTGATGAACAATAAAACAGCTTTCCTTTCCCCAATTTCCACATTAAGCATATAGAAATAAAGAGATGAAAATTAATCTAACATTTTTACAAAAAGCATTTGTTAATAGAGTGTAATTGATTCAATATTCATGAAGATATGGAAAATGGTTGTATGGTTGTAGATCACCTTCATGAAAACACCTTACACATTATGATTCTTAAGACACATTAAAATTTTGCACTTCATGAATCAAATAGACACAATAAAAAATGATAAAGGGGATATCACCAGCAATCCCACAGAAATACAAACTACCATCAGAGAATACTATAAACATCTCTACGAAAATAAACTAGAAAATCTAGAAGAAATGGATAAATTCTTCGACGCATACACCCTCACAAGACTAAACCAGGAAGAAGTTGAATCTCTTAATAGACCAATAACAGGCTCTGAAATTGAGGCAATAATTAATAGCTTACCAACAAAAAAAATTCCAGGACCAGACGGATTCACAGCCGAATTCTACCAGAGGTACAAGGAGGAGCTGGTACCATCCCTTCTGAAACTATTCCAATCAATACAAAAAGAGAGAATCCTCCCTAACTCATTTTATGAGGCCAGCATCATCCTGATACCAAAGCCTGGCAGAGACACAACAACAAAAAAAGAGAATATTAGACCAATATCCCTGATGAACAATGCAAAAATCCTCAATAAAATACTGGCAAACTGAATCAAGCAGCACATCAAAAAGCTTATCCAACATGGTCAAGTGGGCTTCATCCCTGGGATGCAAGGCTGGTTCAACATACACAAATCAATAAACATAATCCAGCATATAAACAGAACCAAAGACAAAAACCACATGATTATCTCAACAGATGCAGAAAAGTCCTTTGACAAAATTCAACAGCGCTTCATGCCAAAAAGTCTCAATAAATTAGGTATTGATGGGACGTATCTCAAAATAATAAGAGCTATTTATGACAAACACACAGCCAATATCATACTGAATGGGCAAAAACTGGAAGCATTCCCTTTGAAAACTGGCACAAGACAGGGATGCCCTCTCTCACCACTCCTATTCAACACAGTGTTGGAAGTTCTGGCCAGGGCAATCAGGCAGGAGAAAGAAATAAAGGGCATTCAATTAGGAAAAGAGGAAGTCAAATTGTCCCTGTTTGCAGACGACATGATTGTATATCTAGAACACCCCATCGCCTCAGCCCAAAATCTCCTTAAGCTGATAGGCAACTTCAGCAAAGTCTCAGGATACAAAATCAATGTGCAAAAATCACAAGCATTCTTATACACCAATAACAGAAAAACAGAGAGCCAAATCATGAGTGAACTCCCATTCACAATTGCTTCAAAGAGAATAAAATACCTAGGAATCCAACTTACAAGGGATGTGAAGGACCTCTCCAAGGAGAACTACAAACCATTGCTCAATGAAATAAAAGAGGATACAAACAAATGGAAGAACATTCCATGCTCATGGATAGGAAGAATCAATATCGTGAAAAAGGCCATACTGCCCAAGGAAATTTATAGATTCAATGCCATCCCCATCAAGCTACCAATGACTTTCTTCACAGAATTGGAAAAAACTACTTTAAAGTTCATATGGAACCAAAAAAGAGCCCACATTGCCAAGTCAATCCTAAGCCAAAAGAACAAAGCTGGAGGCATCATGCTACCTGACTTCAAACTATACTAAAAGGCTACAGTAACCAAAACACCATGGCACTGGTACCAAAACAGAGATATAGACCAATGGAACAGAACACAGCCCTCAGAAATAATACCACACATCTACAACTATCTGATCTTTGACAAACCTGACAAAAACAAGAAATGGGGAAAGGATTCCCTATTTAACAAAAGGTGCTGGGAAAACTGGGTAGCCATATGTAGAAAGCTGAAACTGGATTCCTTCCTTACACCTTATACAAAAATTAATTCAAGGTGGATTAAAGACTTACATGTCAGACCTAAAACCATAAAAACCCTAGAAGAAAACCTAGGCAATACCATTCAGGACATAGGCATGGGCAAGGACTTCATGTTTAAAACACCAAAAGCAATGGCAACAAAAGCCAAAATTGACAAATGAGATCTAATTAAACTAAAGAGCTTCTGCACAGCAAAAGAAACTACCATCAGAGTAAACAGGCAACCTGCAGAACGGGAGAAAATTTTTGCAATCTACTCATCTGACAAAAGGCTTATAACCAGAATCTACAAAGAACTCAAACAAATTTACAAAACAAACAAACCCATCAAAAAGTAGACGAAGGATATGAACAGACACTTCTCAAAAGAAGACATTTATGCAGCCAACAGACACTTGAAAAAATGCTCATCATCACTGGCCATCAGAGAAATGCAAATCAAAACCACAATGAGATATCATCTCACACCAGTTAGAATGGTGATCATTAAAAAGTCAGGAAACAACAGGTGTTGGAGAGGATGTGGAGAAATAGGAACACTTTTACACTGCTGGTGGGACTGTAAACTAGTTCAACCATTGTGGAAGTCAGTGTGGCAATTCCTCAGGGATCTAGAACTAGAAATACCATTTGACCCAGCCATCCCATTACTGGGTATATACCCAAAGGAATATAAATCATGCTGCTATAAAGACACATGCATATGTATGTTTATTGCGGCACTACTCACAATAGCAAAGACTTGGAACCAACCCAAATGTCCAACAATGATAGACTGGATTAAGAAAATGTGGCACATATACACCATGGAATACTATGAAGCCATAAAAAATGATGAGTTCATGTCCTTTGTAGAGACATGGTTGAAGCTGGAAACCATCATTCTCAGCAAACTATTACAAGGACAAAAAACCAAACACTGCATGTTCTCACTCATAGGTAGGAATTGAACAATGAGAACACTTGGACACAGGAAGGGGAACATCACACACCGGGGGCTGTTGTGGGGTGGAGTGGGGATAGCATTAGGAGATATACCTAATGTAAATGACGAGTTAATAGGTGCAGCACGCCAACATGGCACACGTATACATATGTAACAAACCTGCACGTTGTGAACAAGTACCCTAGAACTTAAAGTATAATAAAAATATATATAATAAAAAATAAAAATAAATATATATATATATTTTTTTCTTCTCAACATTTTAATAAGCCATGGAGTGTGGGCAGAAGAATTAAAAAAAATAAATAAATTTTGCACTTCACGGCCATCCATAAATCACCTACATCTTTTTTTCTGAAACACAGTCACAATGTTTGCTCTTTCTGTCTTTTCTTCTTTTTTCCCTCATAAGAAAAATTTGATTCTTGAATTTCATGGTACAATAACACTAATTTATTAGCTGGACTGGTAACAACTTTCTAAACTGAAGAATTGTTTCTCTAGATAATTTCCCTTTCTAAAAGGAATTCTAATGGTAGCTACAGAGTTCATAAAGTGTGCAATCCTGTTATGCTGTAGAAGTACTCTGTTCTTTCTGTTAAGTATGTAATAAGGACAACTTACTACTTATGAAAGAAATATTTAGTTGTTTTCTTAAGGATGGTTAGATTTCAATCAGATGTTGCATGCTTTTTAAAAATTATTTGGACATATACAACTCTTAAGAAGCTTGATATTATACAAATCATTATAATCAGGAAAGAATAAAACATGTAAGTATAACTTCTTATCTGACTTGAAGAAGTCCCAGCTTTCTGGTCTTTCTCATGTACTGACCACACCTAGAGTGTAAGTTTCATGTAAGACATCAAACAACGTGCCAGAAACAGGATTCTGGGATTTCTATAAGCATCAGGCAAACAGAAATCCTTCTACCCAATGGCCAGCCAAGCTAATTCATGATTATTCCTTAGGTTCCATCTTCTAGGAGAACTGATCTTGATGTAGGTTTCCCAGAACACTTATAGACAAGAGAGTTCTTAGTATTTAGGTAATGTTTATGTGAAACTCCTAAGCCAAAATCAATATCATGTATTATAGTTGCGTGTATTATGGTGTTAGCCCACAGAATTTAATATGTACTTACATAGTAATAATAACTTAGCTTCTGTTTAACAAACATTGGAATCCAATTATTCATGGAAAACCTTATTTCCTGTTCCACACTGATTTTCATGTGCCACTCACTTTTTCTTACAGCAACTGCTGAAACTTAGCTTTGTAAAAGCATGACATAGGCATTGGCACTAAGAGCTTAAGTTATAGCAGTGAAAAAGAAAAGGTAGCCAAAAGAATTTAAGTCCTAATTGCACTTGCATTATACAGGGTATAGGGTGGACAGAAAATAATTTTGAAAAGTAAATTTTATTTTAGAAGGACATAGTTGTCTTTGAGAAGAGTACGGACAGGAAAGGATGGATAAAGTATACAGTACAATTTTGAATTGAGCAGTCGAGAAAAGCTTTTGAGAATAAGATAGTTGTTTTTTGTTTTGCTTTGTTTTGCTTTTTGAGACGTAGTCTCACTCTGTCCCCAGGCTGGAGTGCGGTGGTGCGATCTCGGCTCACTGCAACCACCGCCTCTCGGCGATTCTCCTGCCTCAGCCTCCTGGGTAGCTGGGATTATAGGTGCGTGCCACCATGCCCAGCTAATTTGTGTGTGTGTGTGTGTGTGTGTGTGTGTGTGTTATTAGTAGAGACAGGGTTTCACCATGTTGGCCAGGATGGTCTTGATCTCTTGACCTCTTGGCCTCTTGGAGGCCCACCTCAGCCTCCTGAAGTGTTCGGATTACAGGCGTGAGCCACCGCGCCCGGCTGAGAATAAGATATTTGTCAAAGACTTGAAGATGAAAGATTGAATTGCTTCATGAAGATTTTCTGAAGACTAAATGCTTGTGCCCCCTTCACATTCTGTGTTAAAACCTAATCCCCAATGTGATGGCACTTGAAGATGGGCTTTTGGAGAGGTGATTAGATCATGATGGCAGAGCCTAATTAATAGGTTTTGTGGTCTTAGAAAAGAGACCTCCTGAGAGTTTCCTTGCCCCCTTTTACCTTGTGAGGACTAAGCAGAAAGACAGTCATCTATGAAAAAACAAGAGGGCTCTTACCAGACACCAAATCTCCTGGGACATTGATCTTAGAATTCTGGGTTTCCAGGACTATGAGGCATAAATTTCTGTTTTTTAAAAGCCACTCCTATACGTGGAGGAAAACAAGAGCAAAGATTACGAAGCAGGTAAAATCTGCCTGGTGAGTTAAAGAAACATTAAGAAAGCCAGTGTGACTGGAGGTAAGTGAGATAAGAGCATATAGAAGAAACTGATAAAGGACAAATTAGACAAGGAATTAGAGCTCAGTGTAAGGACTTTGATTTCTACTCTGATTGCAAAGTGGCCAATAAAGTGTTTTGAGAAGAAAAATAAGATTATGTAACTTACAGTTTACCTGGTTCACTTAGCTTTGTTGAGACTAGAATTTATATGGGGAAGCAGAAACAATAATTAAAATTCTATTGAAATCTAGGTTAGAGTTGGTGACACCTTGAATCAGGGTAATAGTAGTGCAGATGAAGAGGAGTTGTCTTATTCTGAATATATTTTAAATAAGAGCCAATATGACTTGTTGATGAATTAGATTTAGAATGCGAGAGAAAGAAGGGACTCAAAGATGACTCCAAGTGTTTCCATATGAGCTATCAGAGGGATTTAGGGTCATTCTTAGGATAAATCATGAGTAAAGAAAATAAGCTTTGTATCAGATCTATTAAGATAGAAATGGTTGTAAAATATATAAATGTCCTCTAAATAAGAGCATCCACAAATATCTTTCCTGTCACTTTAATAAAGTATATTGCACCAGCAATCCTTCCTTCTTCAGCATAAAAACATCTATAGACAATCTCAAATGAGTTATCTGTATTCACTATTTCCAATCTCTCTCCCCACATTGATTTATAAACTCATTTTAATCCCAATTTTATACCAAATAAATAAGTCTTTTATCATAAAGACATTTACTTTCACATTGACAAACCAAATAATTTCTTCTAGGTCTTTTTCTTGTTTACCCTGTCAGCAGCTATTGACAGAGTGATTACTTTCTCCTCCATGAAATGTTTCCCCCACTTAATTTTCCTTGTTTTTTCTCTATCTCACTGGATGATGATTCTCAATTATTATTATTATTATTATTATTATTATTATTATTATTATTTTGCCAATTTCCTTTCGACTATCTTACTCTAAATGTTGGAGTCTTGTTCCTCTTCCTCTCCTATTTCCACATATGTTACCTGGTGATGAAGGAGTGAAAGGTATAATAAAATTGGAATCAATAGAGATTATTTAGAAAAAAAATAGACTGCTCAGGTTGGAATACTACACAGAAAGAACAAGAAAGACCAAACTGTGTGGCTGGAGAATGTAACATTTGAAATTAAAATTATGTAGGTGTTTTTATTATTGCTAATAAAAAGCTAGAAATTATTATGAAAATGAATGGTTGATATGTAAAGCAGAAGACAACTTTTCATCAGAATTACAAAATATATATTAAAATTAACTAATATTAAGAAATAATAGTGCTATTAAGAGTGATAGTGATCCAAAAGATAAAATCTTATGAAAAACGAAGGAAAATTTCTGGTGGAGAGTGGGTAACAGCAATTGAAAAAAAAATCAGATAGCAATGTACGGTTTTGAGACTAAATTAAAAGTGAGAGTGTTTAGAGGAAGGAGAATGAGAATAAATTTCAAATGGTAGTGAGAACCTAGGCAGTGGCTCTCAAACGTAGCTACACAGGAGAATCTTTTGGATAGTTTAATAAATACGAATGTGTAAGTCTCATCCCTAGTGATTCTGATGAAATTAGAATTTAGAGGTCATTATTGTTTTTAAGGTACCCCAGGTGGTGGTTATGTAAAATCTAGAGTACTTATCTCTCCTAAACTCCAATGGCAATGTGGGAGGGAGAAGAAAATATGTCTACTGCATAAGGGTTACAGGGAGTAAAGCGACTCCAGAGAAAGACACGTTTAGAGGAAGAATATCAATGTTAAGAGAAGTTGCCTGGTTACATTATTTTTCTGACAATCGCTGCTTTCTAAGGACTGAAAGGAAAGATTTTAGAAGTAGGTAAAAAGAGAAAGGACAGAAAAGAGATTATGTTGACTGCATAGTGACCAGATTGGAGCAAATGAAGGGAGTTAATCCTTCTTGGGTGAAGGAAGAAGCAGGTATAAAACATGTAATAAAATTACAATGGTTGGTCTTCAACACGAATGGTGATAGAAAGCTGTAAGTTCTGGAGAAGAATTTTGGATGATCATTCTGGTCTCTTCTTAACAACCATAGATGGAGACAATTCTCGGTGTCGTTGTCTAACTTTGAGGCTCACACTTGACCCCTTCTACAAGGGAAACTGTCTTCCTTCAAAGGCCAAAGTTCTGAGAACAGTAGATTTTTTAAAACCCTGGGGGCAGCTGAAAGAGTGCCTTTAATTTAGTAAAATTTCAGGAAATTTGTAAGAGTGTCTGTTCTCTTCTTTTCTTTTTTCTTTTTTTTTAGATGGAGTCTTGCTCTGTCACCCAAACTGGAATGCAGTGGTGTGATCTTGGCTCACTGCAACCTTCACCTCCCGGGTTCAAGCTGGGATTACAGGCACCCGCCACCATGCCTGGCTAATTTTTGTATTTTTGATAAAGACAGGGTTTAACCCTGTTGTTCAGGCTGGTCTCGAACTCCTGACCTCAGGTGATCTGCCCGCCTCGGCCTCCCAAAGTTAAGAGCGTCTGTTCAACTACATCATTACTGCATTCATCTGGAAGGTCTAGATGATGAATGCAAATAGGAAGTTACACAAATAAGTTTTAGGAAACAGTCATTATTTTATCTGTAGATGATAACGTTACTATAAAAATTAACACCTAGTCTATAGATACAAAATAAGTTAAATCATAATGTAAAGACTACCACAATATCAAAAGCTCAAAATTCCAAACTTCATACAATCATGCTCAGCAGATAGAATAGAATTGTATTTGGTATAAGAGACAATACAATTTCATAAGGTATTTGAACAGGAGGAGAGTGAAAAAAAGGAAGAAGCATAATAGAAAAGAGAGAAAACAAAACTATAGGTGAAAAGATGACCTTACAATCAACTGTTAACCTGGAGCAAAACAAATAAACAAAACATTTGATAAGAAATCAGTAGATTCCTTAGAAATCCAATAAAGGTCTTTAAAGATTTTTCCTAAAAAGAGGGGTGTCTTTGGCAAAGGGAAGAAGAGATAAATACAAGAAATAAGTTGCAAAATAAAAGCAGAGCGAGAGAGAGAGTGCAAGAAGGGAGCAGTAGAAGAAAGTATTGCTAAATTGATATGAGGAAGACAAACATTTCTCTATCTTTGAATAACACAGCACAAATATTTATTTTTTCACAGAAATATGTAACTCTATATTATTACCATAGAGTAATATAGTATAGTATTACTGTATTAAGAAATCAAATTTATTGCATAGTGTCACATAATCATAAAATGTATCCTTTTAATATTCATTATAGAAAATCATTTCTTACAGATATTTTCTAAAAGGTAAAATATTTTCATTTAGAAGAAATTTATTTGTAGTATTTTGTGATAGTTTCAACAGTTTGCAACTATAAATTATTTTAGCCTACCTAATATATTAACATTTCAAAATATTTGTTTCCTTTCTCTCTTTCTTTTTGTCACTTTTTTCTTTTTCTGCTTTCTTTAAAATTGATTTGTAATTAATGTTCTGTTTTAAAATATCAACTGAAAAGTTTTGTTTATTCTGATTTTGAACATCACTCAAAAATGTTTATTTTGCTCATAATTGTTGTGAGTGACTTTGGGGGTAGTTTATATCATCTTCTTTGAAGAACATGTGATATTATCTTGGTAGTCATAATTATTATCTGTAAAGCCTTTATCTCATTAACGGAGTAGATGCACTACTTAATGGAAAAAACAAGATACGCTGAGATTTGTCATCTGGCCTTAGACGGGGAAGTTGTGTTTTATTTGTTCTTGTTAGTTCATTTGTTCTTGTTGCTCATTTGCATTTTTTTTTGGTTTTTTTTAGCAGTCTATATTAACTGAATTTGGTGAAAAAAATGTTATTTTTATTTTTATAACCATAACAGGGACCTCATGATTTAGAAATCTAAATTGCTTTAAATCAAAGAAATAAAGTGTTATAAATTGGGAAATAATAAAGTTTGAAAGCAAATAACAATTTGAAATAATATTGTAAAACATATGCCGGCAAAAGATTTAGATACTTAAAATAATTGTCAATAATGGTGACACATGTAATAATTAAAGATTACCAAGTCTTAGTTAATTTTGATCATGAATCAATTTTATTTCAAATTTGCTAAAAGTAGAGGCATTATGTAAAAGCTAACTGAAAAAGATCCCCTTTTGGCAGGTGTTTATCGTGGTAGTAAAAAATGTTACATATCAATTTTTAGGCTGCAATAAGAACAAAACACATCAGCTTAAAGGTCATTAGATTCCTTGCAAGACTGGTTAAAGGTCATTAAAGGACCTTAGCAAAATGGACTTTCTTTGAATGAATTTCCAAGAAGGTCTAGCACGCTCATTAGAGTCCATCAGGAAATTGCTCAAGCATCATTTCAGGAATGCTAATTTTGTTCCCAGAGGATCAGCTAATCACATTAGACCACAAAGTTATATTCCATTTTAAGACTGGAACAATTTTTGAAGTTCCTTTTTTAATTTTTATTTTTCAAATAACGTTCACTGTGTATATTTAAGGTAAACAACATGATGTTATGAAATACATACATGTATATATAGTAAAAGCTTTACCGTACTCAAGCAAATTAACGTATCCATCATCTCACATAGTTACCAATTATTTTGGTTTTGGTTTTGAGTCAAGGGCAGCTACACCTACTCATTTAGCATAGATCTCAAATACAGTACAGTTTTATTCCCTATAGTCGTCATGTTGTACCATTAGAACTCTAGAATTGTTCATCCTACATATCTGCTACTTTGTATCCTATGACCCACATCTCATTTCCTTCTATTGTAACTCCTCTTTCCTGGTAACCACTGTTTTGTTTTCTATCTCTGGACAGATGCTCCTCAGCTTCTCATGGGGTTAAGCCTTGATAAAGCCATCATAAATTGAAAACATCCTAAAGTGAAAATACATTTCATACTGTTAACCTACCAAACATCTGCGCTCGGCTTAGCCTACCTTGCACCTGCTCAGAACACTTACGTTAGCCTACAGTTGGGCAAAGTCATCCTTCAGAAAGGCTATTTTATAATTAACTGTTTGATATCTCATATAATTTATTGAATACAGTATATGGCAGAGTACAGTACCTGATATTTAGCCTCATGATCATAGGACTAACTGGGAGCCGTGGCTCACTACCACTGCCCAGCATCACTGCCATGCCCAGCCACTGCACGGCCAGCCTTATTGTACTGTATATTGTTAGCCCAGAAAATATCAAAATGCAAAATTTTAAATAAAATTTCTACTAAATATTTTCTACTAAATTTCTACTAAAAAATTTCTACTAAATATCTATCACTTTTGTACCTATATAAAGTCAAAAAATTTTAAGTCAAACCATCATAAGCCAGAAACCGTCTGTATATTTTTCATTTTTTGTTTTATATTCCTCCTATAAGAGAGATCATGCAATATTTCTCTTTTTGTGTCTGTCTTATTTCAGTTAGCATGATGTCCTCCAGGCCCATCCATGTTGTGAAAAACGACATCTCATTCTTTCTCAGGGCTGAATAATATTTCATTGTGCACATGCACCACAATTTCTTCATCCATTAACCTATCGACTGACTTAGGTTGTTTTCATATCTTGGCTATTGTGAATAATTTTGAAATAAAGATAGGAGTATAGATACCTTTAGGACGTGATAATTTTATTTCCTTTGACTATGTGTTTACGAGAGGGATTGCCAGGTCATATGATAATTCTAGTTTCTGTAGAAACCTTTATACTGTTTCTATGATGACTGTATCAATTTACATTCCCATCAACAGTGTACAAGACTTCCCTTTTCTCCACACCCTTATCAACATTTATCTTTTGACTTTTTGATAATAGCCGTTCTAGTGGGTGTGAAATGATATCGTTAGTGGAACTGATTTGTATATGCCCAATAATTAATAATGTTGAGCATCTTTTTGTATATCTAAAGCTCCTCTCTTAATGCAGATAAATTTGTTTTTGTAAAGAAAGGTATGTATGCATTTTGCGCTGGTGTCATGAATTGAATTTGAGTCAATCTATATTAACATTTCCTGTATTTGTGGAAATTAGACTTATTTATAAAACAACACACACTAAACAAAATTTGTTGATGAACTGATATTATTCTTTAAGCTTCTTGCTTTATTAATGCAGATTATCCAGGCAAATTCTTATCACTGTGAGAATGACTTAGTTTCAGGAAAATTTTTATTTATACTTAGGCTTTCCTAGCATATATATTGCTATATTTGTTATTTAAAAATATGTATAGATTATACAGTGTAGGTATAATAAATTTTATTAATGAAACAAATAATTTTTTATTGATGTTCAAAATAAATATCAAGGGTCATATGTAAATGTTAAACATACCAAAGACAGAAAAGTAACTTTATCTTCTGGAGATATTTTATAAAACTTCAGAAATGGATTTTGGATTCCTTCAATTGTCTCAATGTGTGTGTATATATATTTATATATATGGTAGTGTTTACATTATGACTTAATTTACATTATGACATATATATCTGAGACAATTGAAGATGATATATACACACACACACACACACACACACACTCAGAACAAAACAGGTACAAGTTTGAGGGACAGGACTTTATAGACACTGCTTTTTTCATACATAAAACAGGGACTTTAAAATACTTAATTAAATAAGACTTTTCTTTGACTATTACGCTTTAGTCGTCTTCAGTTTTACCCGCGTGGTTTTATGTAATTAGACCCTGGTGTGAAGGAGAGCTGATTTATATTCACCTATGTGAGTAGTTATATCTCCATAAAAACAAAATAACTATAAAATATCTGGCAACCATCTGAGTAGTTTTGCAAACAAGGTCACCTATACATAGATATAAATTCAGGTATAAATAATACTTTCATTAGAATCAATATAAACTCTAGCAGTGACACTATTTGCAAATTTGGTTTGATTTTTCACAAATCTGTTGCTGTTAGAATTTTAAAAATTTAATTCAATGGCATTTGTCAAAGGACAATGGTGGTTTTTCTAAGCCTGACCCATTATAAAAGCACAGCTGAAACCAGAATAACAAAGAAAGGAAAAGGACCTTCATCATATACTTATCACAAAATAAAATATGAAAAACTATACTTCCTGATGTTTCTTCTAGAATATCTGATCTGTGGCTTTTAATGTACAGCAGGAAAATTCAGGCTAGTGTTAGAGAAGAGCAAAAATCAGCAGATGATGACAAGACTGAATGATTCAGTTAATATGTTTTTGTAAATAATAATATGAAAACGGAAAAGCATAGACACCTCTATTGGGAGTGTAGTGCATAAGATGAGGGCTTATGTAACTCTTTTGTAAACACTTAGAAGACTTTATGGATAGTGCATGCATAGAGGGTCCTACAATCCACTTGTAATGTCAAATAAATGCACAGATATTAGAAAATTTAGCTTCTCTTTTTAATCCAAATAACATTTTATAATGTGCTAACAGTCTTCACTACTCTGTTACCAATAAACTTCCCTCTTTTATGAAAACAAACTAAAATATATTTTAATATGCATATAGTTTAATTATAAACTTTTATGAAGTCACTAATAATAGTACACACTAAATAATAGTAGATACCATTTAGAAAATTATAAATATAATCTGGAAAATATATTTATGACAATGTCTGTTTCTTACACCTATTTGCCCCTTAATTTAAATGTTATGAAGAGCTAACACATTTGCATATAGACAAGAGCACAAAGATAACAAATGTTTTCAGAAGACTAAATTATTTTCACTTAAGTTTTTAAAAAATTACCCATTGATTACCTCTGTATATTATTAGCTCAAATGTCTGTAGTTAAATATGTATATTAGCACAGAACAAATATACTATCATTCAAATACTTATAAGATAATTGCATATAAATTTGATTTCTAAAAACAATACAACTCTGTTGATATTAAAAGTTTACTACGGAATTATGTCAAACATTCTTAATCTGGTAAGATATCCATGAGTCCATACTAATAACAATAAATGACTAAATACATTTTAAAATGAAGAAGAGATAACTCTTCTATACAAAAAATTCCAAATAATTTATGTAGATATTCCATCCTACATGAGGCAGAGCATAATTCCCACCCCTTAAATTTGCCATGCACATAGTGACTTCCTTTCAAACAGTTCTAGATGGAACACAACAACAACAAAGAACACCTTTACAGTACAGCAGGAAAACTGGCAAACAGCACTTCAGACAAGTGATCAACGTTAGCATCAAAACTCAAAAATCATGGAGATCCTCAGGCCTGCAATCCCAGCACTTTGGGAGGCCGAAGCGGGAGGATCACGAGGTCAGGAGATCCAGACCATCCTGGCTTACATGGTGAAAACCTGTCTCTACTAAAAATGCAAAAAATTAGCCGGGCGTGGTGGCGGGTGCCTCTAGTCCCAGCTACTCGGGAGTCTGAGGCAGGAGAATGGCATGAACCCGGGAGGCGGAGCTTGCAGAGAACGGAGATCGCGCCACTGCACTCCAGCCTGGGCGACAGAGGGAGACTCCCTCTCAAAAAAAAAAAAATAAAATAAATAAAATAAAAAATAATAGAGATCGTCTATATTTTTGGTACGATTTGATAAAAATGTAAAAATGGCACTTTAGTTAGCTGTATTTCGAGATATTTCATTCTTTTTTTAGTGTTTGGCATATTTTATTGTTTCAGCAATCCAATCTATTATGGCCCAAATAGTTGCTTATGAAGAAAGAAAGAAACATGACATGTTTATTGAATAAATGAAGAAATAGAGAAACCAAAATGTAGTGTATCCTGGAACAAAGTGTTTTCCCCTTTATTTGATGCCACTTTACACTTTTGACTCATTGTTACATAAAAAATATCCTGTTCTGGCATTAAATTTCAACTTCACCAGCCTTGCAGCCTACATTTTTAATATCATGCTATATTATGATGTGCTATAATACTATAACATAATGCTATAAATGATTATATCACAAAACCATATTATTATAAAATTCTAGTGTATGGAAGATAGCTCAATCCCTGAGCCTTGACTCACACATAAATGTCACAGACACATCACTCTAACTAATCATGCTTCTTAGACTGATCTTATTTTCAGTTTTCTTTAATTCTTTTTTTAAATGGTAATACAAATTTTATTTTATTTTTTATCTTAATTTTAATTTTTACTTATATATTTTTCACTTTTATTTTAGGTTCAGGGGGACATGTGCAGGTTTGTTGTATAGGTAAATTGTTTGTGACAGGGTTTTGGTATACAGATTATTGGGTAGCCCAGGTAATAAGCACAATACCCAATGGGAAGTTTTGTTTTAAGTTCTTTCAGAAATCACCAAACTGATTTCCACAATTACTGAACTAATTTACATTTCCACCAGCAATGTATAATCATTCTGTATTCTCCACAGCCTTGCCAGCATGTTACTTTTTGACTTTTTAATAGCCACTCTGACTGGTGTGAGATGGTATCTCAGTGTGGTTTTGATTTGCATTTCCCTAATGATTAGTGATGTTGAGGATTTTTCATATGCTTGTTGGCTGCATGTGTCTTTTCTTTAGAAAAATGTCCCTTTGTGTCCTTTGCCCCTTTTTCAATGGGGAGGTTTGATTCTTGCTTGTTAATTTGTTTAAATTCCTTATGGATTCTGGATAATAGACCTTTGTCAAAAACATAGTTTGCAAATATTTTCTCCCATTATGTAGGTTGTCTGTTTCTTCTGCTGAGAGTTTCATCTTCTCTCCAGAAACTCTTTAATTAGGTCTCATTTGTCAATTTTTGTTTCTGTTGCAATTGTTTTTGTCATCTTCATTATGAAATATTTTCCAGGTCCTATGTTCAGTGTTGTATTTCTTAGGTTATTTTCCAGGGTTTTTATAGTTTTAGGTTTTACATTTAAGTCTTTAATCCACCTTGGATTGATTTTTATATATAATGAAAGGAAGGAGGTTCTGTATCAATCTTCTGCCCTTGGCTAGACAGTTATCCCAGTACCATTTGGGAAGTCCTTTCCCCGTTGCTTGTTTGTGTCAGGTTTGCTGAATATCAGATGGTTTTATGTGTGCAGCATTATTTCTGGGCTCTCTATTCTGTTCCATTGGACTATGTGTCTATTCATGTACCAGTACCATACCGTTCTGATTATTGAAACCTTTAGCGTAGTTTGAAGTAATGTGACTCCTCCAACTTTCTTTCTTTTGCTTAAATTTGAATTGGCTATTCAGGCTCTTTTTTTTTTTTGTTACACATGAAACTCTTTTTAAATTTCTAGTTCTGTGAAGAATGTCATTGGCAGTTTGATAGGAATAACATTGAATCTGTAAATTGCTTTGAGCAGTATGGTCATTTTAACAATACTTATTATTCCTAACCATAAGCATGGAAAGTCTTTTTATTTGTTGAGTCTTCTCTGATTTCTTTCAGAGTTTTTTGTAATTATTGTTTTATAATTAGTAGTGTTTTATAAAAAAGTAGTGTTTTGTAATTATTGTTGTAGAGAACATTTACTTCCATGGTTAGCTGTATTCCTAAGTATTTTATTCTTTTTATGGTTATTGTGAATGAGATTGCATTCCTGACGACTCTGAGCTTGGATGTTGTTGGTGTATAAGAATGCTACTAATTTTTGTACATTGATTTTGTATCCTAAAACATTGCTGAAGTTACCTTTCAGATCAAGGAGCTTTTGGGCATAGACAGTAAGATTTTCTAAGTATGGAATTATATTATCTGCAAACGGGGATAGTTTGAGTCCCTCTCTTCCCATTTGGATGCATTTTATTTCTTTCTCTTGCTTGATTCCTCCGGCTAGAATTTCCAGTACTATGTTGGATAGGAGTGATAAGAGAGGACATACTTGTCTTGTTCTGGTTTTTGAGGGGAATTCTTTAAGCATTTGCCCATTCAGTATGATGTTGGCTGTAGGTTTGTTATATATGGTCCTTATTATTTTGAGGTATGTTCCTTTAACATGAAGGTATGTTGAATTTTATTGAAAGCCTTTTTGGCATCTATTGAAATAATTGTGTGGTTTTTGTTTTTAGTTCCCTTTTTGTAATGAATCACATTTATTGATTTGCATATGTTGAACAAACCTTTCATCCCAGGGATAGAGCCTACTTGTTCATGGTGGATTAGCTTTTTGTTGTGCTGCTGTATTCAGTTTGCAAGTATTTTATTGAATATGTTTGCATATATGTTTATCAAGGATATTGGCCTGAAGTTTTCTTTTGTTTGTTGTACCTCTGCCACATTAAACTATTAGGATGATGTTGGCCTCATAGAATTAGTTAGTGAGGAGACCTTCCTCTTCAATTTTTTGAAATACTTTCAGTAGGAAAAGTACCAGCTCTTCTTTATACGTCTGGTAGAATTCAGCTATGAATCCATCTTGTCTGGGGCTTCATTCTGGTTGGTAGGGGTTTATTCTTGTTGGTAGGCTTTTTATTACTGATTCAATTTTGGAACTCATTATTAAGGATTTAATTCTTCCTAGTCCAATCTTAGTAGGTTGTATATTTCCAGGAATTTTTTTCATTTCTTCTAGGTTTTCTGGCTCGTGTGCACAGAGGTGTTCACAGTTATCCCTGATTTTTTTTTTGTATTTACTGGGGGTTAATGGTAATGTCCTCTTTGTCATTTTCAATTATGTTTATTTGGATCTTCTCTATTTTTTTCTTTATTGGTCTATCTAGCAGTCTATCAATCTTATTCATTCTTTCAAACAACCAGCTTCTGGATTATTTGATCTTTAGTATGGTTTTCTGCATCTCAATTTCCTTCAGTTCAGTGCTAGTTTTGCTTATTTCTTGTTTTCTGCTAGCTATGGGGTTGGTTTGTACTTGTTTCTGTATTTCCTCTGATTGTGATTTTAGGTTGTTAATTTGAATTCTTTCTAACTTTTTGATGTGTGTATTTAGTGCTATAAACTTACCTTTTAACACAGCCTTCACTGTGTTCCAGAGATTCTGATATGTTTTATCTTTGTTTTCATTGTTTCAAAAAAATTGTTGATTGTAATTATAATTTTATTATTTACCCAGAAGTCATACAGGAGCAGGTTATATAATTTCTTCTTTTTTAGCATGCATAATTTTATTTTGTAGACAATTTGCATAGTAAATTGTCCCATCAGCAAATTATCCCATCAAATGGAGAGTGAAAATTATATATTATTTATTTGTTGGAATTCCATGGCAACGTTAGATTTCTTATTATTTTGAAATTGAGCAGTATTATCAAACTTGTTTTTTAAAAAGAAGACCGGGCACAGTGGCTCACGCCTGTAATCCCAGCACTTTGGGAGGCCGAGGCACGCAGATCACGAGGTCAAGAGATTGAGATCATCCTGGCCAAGACGGTGAAACCCCGTCTTTACTAAAAATATACAAAAATCAGCCAGGCATGGTGGTGCGCACCTGTAGCCCCAGCTACTTGGGAGGCTGAGGCAGGAGAATCCCTTGAACCTGGGAGGCAGAGGCTGCAGTGAGCCGAGATTATACCACTGCCCTCCAGCCTGGGCAACAGAGCAAGACTCAGTCTCAAAAAAAAAAAGAAAGAAAGAAAGAAAAAGAAATGCAGCTTTGTTTTACTCTTCAATATCAGCCACCTCAGTTTCCAAAGAGTAATTTAAGTATACTGATAAAGAGCAGGAGTTCCAGAGCCAGATTTCCTAGATTTGATTTCTGCAACTGTCACTTAGTAGCTTTGTGACCGTGGAAACATGACTTAACTCCTCTGTGTCTCAGTTTCTTCATCTGTAAAATAGGTATAATAATAATGACCTCATAAGTTATTGTGAAAAGTAAATGAATAATCTAAAAAACTAATAGCACAAAGTGCTTGGGAAATATTAACCATCATCATTACCTTCTTCATGATTAATGGCTTGTATATTATTAGTAATTTATACAGTTATTTTGTTGGCAATCGAGATATATAAATTATTTTCTCAAGGTGGTATTTCTCTAAAAGCAGTGCATTTAATCTTTTTGATTAGTATAATATGCTGTCTACTGTATTTTTATTACAGTCATTTAGCTTCTCTTAGCTTTCAGGAACATTTTATTACATCTCTACTATGTCAGTTAAGGCAGCCTGAGAGGCATTATTAAGAGTTTTCTTTTACTTTTTAAAAAATGTTGCTTAATGTAGCTTTAGGGAATTACACTTTTTCTAATTTTTTTTTCTGACATAAGTATACTCTAACACTGAAAGTTTGTCCTTAACTCTCAACTGCATGTTACATAATAATGTCTATGCAATTCTATGGTTTTGCATGATTCTCTAAGCACTTATTTTTATTTTTATTGTGTTGTGGTCTGAGAGTATGGTTGGTATAATCTCATGCTTTATTTTTTTATATATATTTTGCCCAGGATTGTTTTTTGCTTAATTGTGTAGTCAATTTTAGAGTATACGCCATGTGCAGATGAGAATAATGTATATTCTGTTGTTTTGAGGTGGAGAGTTCTATAGATGTCTATTAAGTATATTTGGTCACATGTTGAATTCAGGTCCCATATACATTTGTTAGTTTTCTGCCTCAATAATCTGTCTAATACTGTCAGTGAGATGTTAAAGTCTCACACTATCTTTGTGTGGTTATCTAAATCTCTTAGTAGGTCTCTAAGAACTTGCTTCATGAATCTGGTTGCTCCTGTGTTTGGTTTGTATACATTTAGGATTAGTTAGGTCTTCTTGTTGATGTGACCCTTTACCATAATGAAATGCCCTTCTTTGTCTTTTTTCATCTTTCTTGTTTTAAAATCTGTTTTGTCTGAAACTATAATTGCAATCTTTTTCTGTCTTCTTTTTTCTATATTCTTACTAGATTTTTCTCCATCCTTTTACTTTGATCCTATGGGCATCATTGCATGTGAGATGGCTCCCTTGAAGACGGCATACCATTGGGTCTTGCTTCTTCATCCAGCTTGCTGCTCTGTGCCTTTTAATTGGGGCATTTAGCTTATTTACATTCAAAGTTAGTATTGATATGTGAAGATTTGATCCTGTCATAATGTTGCTAGCAGGTTATTATGCAGACTTCTTTGTGTGGCTGCTTTACAGTGTCAAAGATCCATGCATTTAAGTATGTTTTTGTAATGGCCACTGTGAGTCTTTCCTTTCCATATTTAGCACTCCCTTCAGGACCTCTTCTAAGGCAAGTCTGGTGGTAAAAAAAAAAAAATCCATCAGCATTTGGTTGTTTGTAAAGCCTCTTATTTCTCCTTCACTTATGAAGTTCAGCTTGCTTGGATATGAAATTCATAGATGGAAATTATTTTCCTTCAGCATGGTGAATATAAGCCCCAATCTCTTCTGGCCTATAACATTTCTGCTGAAAGATCTGCTGTTAGGCTGATAGGATTGTCTTTGTCGGTAATTTGC
Organism: Pan troglodytes; assembly: GCF_028858775.2. Taxonomy (NCBI): domain Eukaryota; kingdom Metazoa; phylum Chordata; class Mammalia; order Primates; family Hominidae; genus Pan; species Pan troglodytes. Next base: position 162,410,532 of record NC_072401.2, on the reverse strand, counting down.
CCCTTCTATCTAGCTGCTTTTAACGTGTTTCTTTATTTGACCTTGGAGAATCTGATTACTATATGTCTTGTTGATGATTTTTTTGTGCAGCATTTTGCAAGGGTCCTCTGTATTTCCTAAATGTGAATGTTGACCTCCCTAGGGAGGTTGGGGAAATTTTCATAGATGATATACTGAAATATGTTTTTCAGGTTGCTTGGTTTCTGTCCTTCTCTTTCAGGGACATCATTGAGTCATAGATTTGGTCTCTTTACATAATTCCATATTTCTTGGAGGTTTTGTTTTTCCTTCTTTATTTTTTTTCTTTATTTTGTCTTTATTGAGTCATTTTGAATAGCCAGTGTTCAAGCTCTGAAATTCTTTTAGCTTGGTCGATTGTGCTTATAATACTTTTGATTGTATTCTGAAATTATTGAAGTCAGTTTTTCAGCTCTATGAGATGTTTGTTTTTTCTTAAAGTAGCCATTTTGTCCTTCATATCCTGTAGTGTTTTATTGCATTCCTTAAAATCTTTGAATTAGGTTTCAACTTTGTACTGAATCTCAATGATCTTCATTCCTATCCATATTCTGTATTTTATTTCTATTATTTCAGCCATTTCAGTCTTATTAAGAACCATTACTGGGGAGCTAGTATAGTCCTTTGGAGGTTAGGAGACACTCTGGCTTTTCAAGTTGCCAGAGTTCTTGTGCTGATGCTTTCTCATATTTGTAGGCTGATATCCCTTCAATCTTTGAAGTTGATGTTTAATGGATAAATTTTATTTTTTTGTTGTTGTTTCTTTTATCTTCTTTGATGTCCTTGGGGGTTTGATCACTGAATAAGGTAGGTTTAGTTGGCTGGCTTTGTTTCTAGAAGATTTTAGGGGGTCAAGGCTCAGCTCTGGATTCCTGTGCTGTGTGCTCTAAATCTGGGGGGCTAATATTAGGCCCCCTGATTTGTTCTCTGGCACCTTGATGTTGGGAAACTGCTATTCTACAGAGGTCAAGGTGTTCTCTGTTGGTCACAACACTCTGATGGGTGGGGCTAGCCAAAGTGCTTTGTCTGGTAGTGGCAACAGAATCTGTGCTCATTTACATTTGCCAGTAGCAGCAGCAGTGCAGTCTGGTGCACACTTGTCAGCTGACGGGGGTTGCTGGCAGGCATAGGGTGCCAGCCCTCTTGTGGGTGTTTACAGTGGCAGCAATGGTGGCATGGCACGAAGGGTGGAGAGATGGGGCCAATAGTGTCTGTGTGGAAGCAGGGAACCAGTGGGCATGGGACTGGTGGTCTCTGTGCATGTGATCACATGGGTAGCAATGGTGGCACAGGGCAGGGGGGCAGAGCTATTGGTCTCCTGGTGCACTTTCACATTGACAATGGCATCACAGTGGGGAGCACTGATGCCAGCAGCATTGGCACAGTGAGGAGGCACATGCACACATGCACCAGCAGGGACATGGAGGCAAGGTCTACCTATGTGTGCTGGTCAAGCAATGTGGGGGGTGGCCATGGGTGATTGCATGCTTGCAAAGCAGCACATAGGAGGCTGTGGTGTGGGGAAGGTGCTGGTGAGCTGGTGTGCATTGGCAAGTGCCATTCTGCTGGGGCTTTCTGATGGTGAGGTGTAGTCTTCCACTGCAGGAGCTATGATGCAGGCCCCCAGGAAGCCCCCTTGCTGGGCACCCAAGGCTACACTGAAAGCAAGTTTGACCTGGCTGGGGCCCCATGAGAGGCCAGCAGACAAAGGGATGCTCAGGTCAGACCAGATCTCTCATGGAAAAGACAGCCCTTGCTCTGTTCACCTTTGACAATTCTCCTAAGGCTAAAATCTCCTAGGGAATCATGGCAAACCTTGGGGTGGATATCCCAGGCTGTGTTCCACTACAGGCACTCTTGCACCAAACCCTCTAGGCTTTGCACTGCCTGGAGTTCTGCCCCTATCACCTGTCTAAGCAGCTCTCCAGTGTGCTAGTTTCTGTACTTGTTTATCAAAACCACATGTATCTTTCTCTCTGGCATTTAGAAATTTCTGGCTTTTCCCCTTCAGTGAAACTTGATGAGTTTCCTCACAGTTGTCTGTTCCTTGTTTGGAAAATAATTATGTACAGAATATAAAGAATGTTTCAAATCAGTAACAAAAATGTAGAAAATCAATAGAAAATTTGGCAAAAAGAACCCTGAACAGATATTTTACAAACAAGAATATCCAACTTTATTAGTCTTTATGAAAGTGTAATTTAAATTTGCTTGTGATGTCAATATATGGCTACTAAAGCCTCTAGTAAATACATAAAAAGAAATTAACATCAACTGTGAAAGAAAATGTTGAACAACAGTAATTCCACATTGAAGAAAAGAGTGAAAAATAGTACAGTAACTCAAGAAAAATGTTTAGCAATATTAACCCAACAAAACTGTGTGTATATATTATTTAAACCTCATACACAAAAATCTTAATTGCACCACTATTCAGAAACCAAATATTTAAATTGACTCAAACATCTATCGGAAGCTGTATGGAAAATTAATTTACGGTAAATTAATGAAATGTGATAGTATACAGAATTGAGAATTTGAAAATCAAAATTATCAACAATACCATTAATAAAGCTCACAGTCATGTTGAAGAAATGATACCAGATATTAAAGTATACTGGCTTTATGACAGCATTATATATAATTAAAAATAGGCAAGGGTAATATATCATTTTAGACTTCAGAGAGTGATTGTCCTTACTCAAGTGGTGACTACATGGATGTAGGAGAGGGTTGAGAAATGCTGGCAATTTCCTTTTCATGATCTATGTGCTGATTACATGGATTTGTTCACTCTTTGAAAACACATTACATCAAACAGTTACAATATGCAATTTTTAGTATGTATACTATACTTCAATGAAATAAAAAATAATAGCTTAATGTATTATCTTTAGTTTTTTTTTTTTACTTTCTCAACCAAAAATGATTATTGACTATTTCCTATTGCCTATAAAAAGAATAATTATTCAGTTAATATTCCTAGATTTTATTATTAGTTTAAATGTAGTATTTTGTTTAAAAAATACAATATTTTTTAAAATGTATAGTTGCTCTTTTTCTCATATTACCAATAATTTATGTATACTAACAGAATATCATTTTTTAAATATATTACATTAAAGGAGCCATTTTACATATTATTTTAAGTCACTAATGATGACAATAGCAATTAATTTGTAAGACTCTTCTATTTCATCTTGGAGATTACCCAAAGTATGATTTCATAAAAAAGCTATCATTAGAAAATCAGATTTAAATTTCCAACAAGAAGAATGGAAAGTTTTACATTCAACATTTTTTTCACTAATAATTGCCACAAAAGTGGAACTGTCATGTTCAATTTTCTTTTCTGTTATCTCTTTAATAAGACGAATGTAGAAGAAAACATCTTCCACACTATTAAAAGTATAATTGGACTGGATTGATCCTTGAGTTTGATTTGCTAATTGTCCCAGATTCTTTCTTATTGTAATATCTTTTTCCCCTGAAAGAAATATAGGAGAGTGCTGAATGAAAATTGCCTATCACAGGCTATCAAACTTTAGTGCTGCAATTGATTACAAGAATTTTCCAGAAATAGAGAATTTTGTTTAGGTAGGTTGAAGATTACAAAACAATAATTTAGCCAGAGACTGTCAACATATCAGTGAATGAGTCTTTATATGTGATTGTCTGTGAATTAAATTGTCTTGACCATTTTAAACTTCCATATATAGTTACAAACATATTTTATGTGTGTACCTGTATTTTAGGTACATAGATCATCAAACAAAAGTTGCTGTCAACAGGACAATTTTGTGATTAAGACAAGGTTTACTCACTGTGTATCTACTTTTAATTATTCATATTCAGACATTTATCATAAACATTAAGTGTTTAGTGTATGTTAGATACTTCTATAACTACTGAATATGTATGGCAGGTAAGATTAACCAAAAAGAGTCCTTACAGAACTCTTACTCCAGTATCCTAGATGTATAATGCTCAAGTAAACTATTATGCATTCATTTTAATGTGACATATTTTTTTTTCTGGAAAATACATAGATAAACCCATAGAGCAGCTAAAGATATATGCTATTTTTCTACATCCAATACAGGATGAGATTGCCCTTGTTATGTAGTATAGTGAATTCAGAGCTTTCCTCAGCAGTTGTGCCAGGACCCTGATGACTGTCTGTAGTATTTACAAGGACCATTAAAATATAAAGATATACATTGATTAAAAATAAAACAAAGAAAAACATTTATTATAGTACAGCCAAACCCAAGAAATCTGAAATGGTTATAGTGATATCAGATAGCAGGGACTTGAGAAAAAAAATTATTAGAGAAAAATGATGTATAATGATGAAGGTATCATTTTATTAAAAAGCAATAGCAATCCTAAATGTGTTTCATGAAATTACAAATGTCAAAATATATAAAGCAATATTAACATGTGGAAAAATAGACCAACTGGCAATTATAGTTTAGTATTTCAATACTCTTCTCAATAACTAATAGAACAAAGAGAAAATCATTAAGCCTATAGAATATTTGAACAGTTCTTTCAATTGACCTTAACCAATAGATGTCTTATTATATTAAACCCAAAACTATAGTATGCATATGCTTTATATTGTACATGGTATATCTACTCTTATAGATTACATATTGTGCCATAATACAAGACTCAAGAAATTAAAATATACAGATCATGCTGATCACAACTGATTTAAATTAAATTATCGGTAACATAAATTTACCTGGAAAATTATCATATATTTAAATATATGATACAGAATACGTCACCCATGAAAAAAGGAGAATCTGTAATACATTAGAATATATATTGGACTGATTAAAAATATAAACACAACATATCAAAATTTGTGGGATATAGCTAGTGAGGTGTTTAAAGGAAGATTTTTAGTTTAAGTTCTTATGTTAAAAAAAGGGGACTGTATCTGTCAATAATCAAACCATCTGCCTTAGAAAGTAGATAAAAAAATTATTCCCAAGGCTTTTTGAGGAAAGGAATAATTAAAAATATTAATAATTGATATAGAAAATAGAAAAGGAAAAATATTAATATTCCCAAAGGCTATTTTTTGAAACAAAAATTAATAAAAATTCATAGGCCATTAGCTAATCTGGTAAGATAAAAAGAGAGAAGACACAAATAAGCAGTATCAATAATGAGAGGAAAGACCTCACAACAAGCCTATAGACTATAAAAGAATCATAAGAGAGGATTATGAGGAATTTTATTCTAGTAAACTTGATAAGTGAGTTGGAAAGATTCCTTGAAAGATGCAAATAGACAAAATTAACTTAAAAAGAAACTCAAACTTGTATTAGTAATTAAAAAGCTTCTCACAAAGAACATTTAAGTCAGATAATACAATAGTGACTTCTATGAAAAAATCTGAGAAAGAAGGAATATCAGTCACACAAAAACTCTTTCTGAAAAGTAAAGGCAGAAGGTGTATTGTCTCGCTCATTTTATAAGGTTCACACTACCATTGTAAACCAAAATCATTCCAAGTAAGGAAAACCACTAAAATAGATGCAAAAATCACAAACAAAATATTACCCAATAGAATCCAATAATAAATAAAAAGGATAATAAATCAAGGTTGTCTTAATGTTTGAAAATTCAATATAATCCACAAATATAAAGTTCTACCTAATTAAATAAAAATATAATTTTAAAACTCTCAGTAAATTAGGAATAGTAAGGAACTTTCTCAAACAGGTAAAGATCATCAATAAAAATCTCATAGCTAATGTTATACCCATGAGGAAATACAAAGTTATTTCCTTCTGAGGTCAAAAATAAGGCATGGGTATCTGATCCCAGACCTTATACTCAACACTATATTAGAGATACTAGCTATTTCAATTAAGCAAGAAAAAGAAAGTAAGGACATACAGATTTCACAGATTGAAAGAAATAAAGAAACTGTCTTTATTTGTAGATGATATGATTGTATACTTAGTGAATCTTAAAGAATCTCCAAAAAAGTTACTAGTATCAAGTTTGCAAGATTTAGTGTCAATATGAAAAATTCATTTTTCTTTATACTAACAATTATCAAGGGAAATTAAAATTTTAATATAGCATTTATTTTTTTCTTACTCTGTTTTATGGGGCTGATAATATATCATTTAAAATAGCATGAACATAAAATACTTAGAGATACATTTAACACAGTATATGCAACATCTTTACACTGAAAATTCAAAACATTGCCGAGAGGAATTGTAGAAGTCCTAAATAATTGGACAGATGCATTATTTTCATAGGTTGGATGGCCAACACACTTCTGATATCACAATACTAATATTTATTATGAAAAAAGGTTATATCTTAAACAAAATTATGGCAAACTGATTCCAAAACTATAAAAAAGCAAATACACAATGACTATGTTAGGTTAATCTCAGTAGGACAAGGATGTTTTATTATGTAAAGAATTTAGAATGAAATTCACACAACAAGAGATCAGGTAGAAAACTTGTATGATAATTTCAATAAACAAAAATATATATGACAAAATGCAATATAAATTCATAATTGCAGAACAACTATCTCAGTGATATTGGAGTCATAAATGTTGGTTAGGAGGAAATTCAGTTGTCATTATTCTCAAAAAATCAATAGCATACATTTTAAAACTAAACAAAACTATTAGAATAAGAAAATGTGTAACATTTCTTAATATGTGATTTATATACAGACGTAAGTTGCAATTCTATATTTTTGAAACAAACTAAGAGTAAACTATGAGAATAACACCAAAGAATATATATATTTTGAAAAAATACAAGAAATGTTTAATATTTTTATGTGACAAACTATGCAAATTTTCATAGAAAATATAGAAATCTAAGGAAATAGGAAAAGATTCATGTTTATGAATAGAAAAAACAAATATTGTAAAGCTACTGATTTTTCGCAATTATTTCCATTTAATTGATTCAATGCAATTCAAGTAAAAAATGCTAATACTTTTTGTAGGATTTGATAAAATATTTCAAAGATTTATGTGAGAGGTAAATTAGACAAGAAACCAAGACATTTCTGAATAGCAAGGAAAGAATGCTTGCACTACAGGATATCAAGACTTATAAAACCACAGTAATTAATATGGTATTAATTATAATATAATATATTAATGGAACACAGTTGAATAATTTTACTTACAGACTAGAAGTCAAAGACAGTCATTTGCAGCTCTTTGTAGCCTGGCAGAATTAGCTTGGAAGTTCAGTTAAAAATTATTTTTAATACATAGAGCAAAAAAATATTCTTATGAAATAAATGCACTTGGATTCCCTTCTTACATCATTAACAAAGTTAAATCTATATAAACCAAGAATTTAAATGTAAAAGTAGTATTTTAAGAAATTTTGTAAAATTTAATTGATGTATTTCTGAGCTTGTGGTAATGAAGCATTTCCTAAATAAAAAAAAATTTTCATTTATGAAACAAAAAAAAAATGACAACTGGGATGACATTAAAATGAGAAAGCTCTAAGTCAAAAGCATTTCATAGAAATTGAAAATACCAGTTTCACAGTAGAGGAATATATTTGCAACACATATAACCAATAAAGAAATATAAAAAGAAACTCCTACAGATCAGTATGAAAATAAAAACCTCAATCATATTTATGATCAGATAAATGGAAATTGAAACCAGAACAAGATTTAATTTCACATATTTTTCCAGACAAAAATCAAGTATGACACCATCACGTGCTTGAAAGAATGTGATTAATCACAAACTCATTTATTGTAGACTGCAGATATTGTACCAGTTTGTACAGCCATTTTTAAATATAATTTTACATTAGCTTGGAAATTTTAGATTTTATACTTGTTACTATCCATGATTTTCACTGTTTAGTACATATAAAAGAAAAACAAATATAAATGTATTCTAAGATAATACTCAAGCACGTTAATAGCAGCATTCTTCAGAATAGCAGAAATATGCCTATCAACAGGGGAATGGCTAAACCAAGTGTGAGACATTAAAACAATGAAAAATTAAAAATTAATCACAGCTATCTATGGTGATGTTGATGAATCATATGAATATAATATTTGGTTTAAAAATCACAAAAGACTACATAAAATGTGTTACTATTTCCACAAAATTAAAATATCTAATATGAAACCAAGACACCTCATAGTAATACCTAGAAATGTAACCAAACTAAAATTTTTAAGAGAAACAATGACAACAACAGATTTAAGATCATGGTTATCCTGGGTGCTTGAAGGTAGGAAAATAGAGTTGGGTTGTATCATATTGGAGTAAATGAATTATTGTCAATATTTTATTTGTCATATTGGGTGAGTGTTATATTGATAATTATATATATATATATATATATATTTGAGATGGAGTCTCGCTCTGTCGCCCAGGCTGGAGTGCAGTGGCGCGATCTCGGCTCACTGCAAGCAAATATAAACATACTTATATTCAAGCAAGTGAGCAATGCATTGATCAATGGTAAAATAATGTCAGGAATTAGATGATGAATAGCCCAATTCTATGCCTCAGAAAACTAGAAATTAGAAGTTAACAAAACACACACACACACACAGGCAAATTTTTTGGAATAACTTCAAAGACTTTCTTTATATTGTCACAACTTTCCTATGCAACTTTATTTTTTGCCAGTCTGTGTCTAATATTGCATGTTGTACCTGCAGCAAGTCACTTACATTTTTTTCTAACGTGTAATACTTTCTCTTCATGTCGTTTGTCTTCTGTGACTATATATTGTAGCTTTTTCCTAGCTCATTTTGTTCATCCTTTATTTTATTTATTTATGTGAGATGAGGACTTGCTCTGTCGCCCAGGCTGGAATGCAGTGATGCGATCACAGCTTACTGCGGCCTTAGATTCTCCCAGGCTCAAGCAATCCTCTCACCTCAGCTTCCCAAGTAACTGAGACCACAGGCATGTGCCACCACATACAGCTAATTTTTGTATTTATTGTAGAGATGAGGGCTCACTATGTTGCTCAGGCTGGCCTCAATCTCCTGGCCTTGAGCAATCCTCTGGCCTCGGCCTTCCAAAGCACTGGGATTACAGGCGTGAGCCACCATGGTCAGCTTTTCATCCTTTTATAGTCTAGTTCAGCTTCTATTTTTTAAAAGACGTCTCTGGTTCTTTACTTGCTCACAAAACATATCTAATTCTGTGCTTTCATAATACACTTGGCTGTTATATTCGGAAGTAGTGCTTCTTCCACTAGACCATAAGCAATTTAAAATCTGGGAATGCATATTTTTAGTCTGCAAATTCCCAAATAAGTACTACACCAAGAATGTAAGCAGACATTCAATAAATATCAAATTAAATCAAGGGTATCACAATGAACTCACTAATTGAAAACTGTTGGACTATATCCTTTCTAACTACTGCTCATTATAAAGGCTACCATCTCAGATGAACTCTAAGCTGTTCAACAATTTAGTAGACTAGAGCTCTAGGAATTTTATGCCACGGGCATAACTCACAACCACTGTTAAAGGTAGATACAGAAAAAAAATTATCCCCCTCTTTCACTTCCTTCCTCCTTCCCTCACTTCCAAATACTAACTCAAAAATCTCCCAGAAAATCTAGTTTTGGGCAGGCCCTTTTTTCTTCTCTCCTCTAAATTTTCTCCTTTGTGGAAATGGACAAGAACTTCTTTCTCAGTCCTTCCCGGGACACCGCTGTTCTCTTCAACTCCTCATCTTCCTTCACTGCACTAAGCCTCCTTCTTATGTGCTGTGTCATCCCCCTGAGGAATTAAATCTATTTGAAATATGTTTTCTGTGGAAGAATCAACTTGATTTTTCAAAAATAAGAAAAGCACTGCCACGTACTTGTCATTTACCTGAATTTTGTTAGAAACAGAACATAGGACCTAACCAAGGAGCAAGAGTTTTTATTGAAACTGAAGGAATAGGAAAGAACATCTGTGAACACTTAGTTGTTCGTAAGTTCTGTAATTTCTTTTCTTTTTTTTTTTCTTTTTTTTTTGAGATGGAGTGTCATTCTGTCATCCAGACTGGAGTGCAATGGCGTGATCTCAGCTTACTCCAACCTCCATCTCCTGGGTTCAAGCAATTCTCCTGCCTCAGCCTCCTGAGTAGCTGGGATTACAGGCACACACCACCACGCCTGGCTAATTTGTGTGTGTGTGTTTGTGTGTGTGTGTTGGTGTGTGTGTGTTTTTAGTAGAGACGGAGTTTCACCATATTGGTCAGGCTGATCTCAAACTCCTGACCTCGTGATCCACCTGCCTCGGCCTCCCAAAGTGCTAGGATTATAGGTTTGAGCCACGACACCTGGTCAAGTTTCGTAATTTCTATACAGGTCTTAATGTTGCTAATTTAGTCCCAATATCTATTCTCTCCTCTATCTCAATGATAGACCCTTCACGTTTATCCTTACTCAGGACCAGAGTAGAGCCCTACATTTTCAGTCTTTCTTGTGGACATGTAGGTGTATGGCAAAATTCTGGTCAATGGAATCAACAGAGATATCATGAAGAAAATTACTGAAAACTTCTTTAAAAGAATGCTGATGCATGCCCCTTGACCAAGTTTTTTCTTCCTCCATTATATATTTATTCTCTTCATATTGCAACTTGATGGCCGATATTGGAAAAAATACATTCTCTTTATAGACCGTCTCACATAAACCACTCCCTCTTGCCAACTATCTGAGGCTAAGATGCACACATAGTGCAACGTCACTTCTAAATAATTAAGCAAAATTTCCAAAGAAGGACATTTCTGTACGCAAATGCATTCACCATTAGCACACTGAAGAACATCAACTTTTATTTAACAGCACACAATATATGGTAAATCAACAAAGTTCACTGATTTTCCCCTATTTTTACCTGCTTTCTTATTCAGAAACCAATAAATATTCACATAAGTCATCACGTAAGTGATGACTGTCTAATTTCTAAATATCTGAAACCCCCCTGCCCCATCCCAATTTCTCTTTATTGTTCTTGGCACAAAAATTTTGAAGGATCCAGGCCATTCCAGAACATTCTGCATTGTGGACTCATCTTGCTATTCCTCAAGGCTTGATTTAGGTCCAACATTGCTGACAAAACACCACAGAGTGGATATTCCATACTTCCTATTGCATCACATCTAAAACTATGTAATGTCAAGATGTTCTGCTATTGGCAATTAGGTGGTGCCAAGCTTGATCTCTTTTTGGTTAAGATGCCAAGTGACAGCTATCTCCAAGGAAAAAGCATATACTTCCCTTTGTAATTACTAAGTAATCTGTGAGGTGACATTTTGAAACTGTATATATATCCTGTCCCCCAGCAATCTTTCACTCCATGGTTTTAACATCTATTGGTGATCTTTGTCTGAGTAAACTACATTGGGAGTTTCTCATTTTATCATTCCTCATCTATTAATTAATGGATATTCTTCAGTAAAGAAGTACTTTTCTTTCCCCCTTCATCTTTTATTGAGTATAACTATAGACTCACAGATTTTGAAAGTTCAAGTTATCATTGAATATGCCATAAATATTATTATTATGAATCTTATTTTGAGGCTTATGGTATCCAGACTTAGACCAGCAGAAACCATTACAAATTGGCTGCTTTTCTTGTGGACATGACCCTATTACTTGTTGAGCACTATATATGTATATATAAAAATATATTATATATATTTCATATTGAATTTCATATCGATGCCCCAGTTTCAGCTATCTTACCAAATTTTTCTTTATTTCCTTGCTTTTTCAGTAAAAATTTTGGTTTCCAACCTTATCAATATATCTTTATTAATTTGAGGTTTCATTCAGTACTGATGAAGTGATTTCAGAATTACAAAATGAATACCATACCAACAAGAATACTAAATAAAGTTCAAGATTGTCTTGCAGTTCTCTTTGTCCTTAAAATATGTTCCATTAAAGGTATACAATTAAAATACAGTGTTGAAAATTACATGAATTATTTTCCACATATTTATGTAAATTTGGCACAAAATGGGTATAAAGTTAGGATTATTTATTTATATTTAAGTTCAGAATTTGCTTTGGGGGTGCAATTCTTTGGCTTCTTTTAAAATTATCATAATATTAGTTACCTGTAAGTGCTCTTATTGTGTCACTAATTATTAATCTATTTTAAATAAATCAAATAACCTGTTAAAGACCTGAATTCTCCTTAATCTTGAATATTTTAACTATATTTTATTTAAATCTCTTCAGGTATATTTCTATGATTCTGTCTCTGTAATTAGTCCCCTGTGGTTATTCTTCATCAGCAGGTATTTTTTTTAGTGTTTCATTGATTGATTGAGTAATTGTTTCACTTCTTTCCTATAACTCCATTAAATCCCAATATGCATTTTAATGTGAAATGTGGAAATACTGTCTTTCAAGAAATTTCAGTCCCAACCTCAAATTCAATATAATATTTTTAATTATATGTTTATCTGTGTGCACATATATAGTACATATATATGTATATACATATGTGTGTATATATACACACACTCATATATATTTACACACACTTGCCTTACTATCTGCTCAACTCTAATTTGAGCTAAATATTTTACTTTCGAAGGTGCTTATGGCTTCTGTGTGTTTGCTCTTGTCAAATTTCTAGTGTAGTCAAAGTGAAAGTTATTTTACCGATTTTAAGAGCTACAAACAGCAAACATTTTAAGCTTTTTCAAATAGTATCCATTTGCTTTTTGCTGCAACTAACTTAATACCTGGCGTGTCATCACACGCCTAATCCATTGTTGACAACAAAATACCAATATTCTCTCTCAAAGCCTCAAATGTTCTATTGAAAAAAATAATGATTTTCTTTATTTTATAAATCATAGAATTGTGAAAAACGGATGTCTTTTATGTCAATAGAAAACTTCACCCCGTGTACGCCTTCTGTTGCTTTAGTTTTAAAGATCCACTGTATATTGACTTGGTAGAGAAGCATAATATAGGACTGAAACATAAAAATATACCGTATTATTCATTCAGGAATTAGAAAAGACAATATTTTTATTAGGGGAATAGTGGCTATAATAGTTACTTAATCTAGCAATTGCTTTACTTTGTCCCTGTCCCAACCTTTTTCAAGAGAAGGCTCTTTTACGATGTGGATTTTCTGGCAGGTTATACAGAAATAAGGCCTTTTTTATGGCAATATCACTTGCAGTGTTTTTTTCTTTTCTTTTTTTTTTTAAGAGAGCGGGTCTCCCTGTGTTCCTATGTTGCCCACGCTGTTCTCGAACTCCTAGGCTCAAGGGATCCTCCTGCCTTGGCCTCCCAAAGTCCTAGGATTACAGACGTGAGCCACCATGCCCAGTCTGACTTGCAATATTTCTTTAAAGTCTCAAAAGATATTCTGAAGCCAATCTAAGTTTGCAAATGTAACTCCATCTTCAAAATACGTACTTATACATGAAAAAATTTAAGTGTTATATTGTCAACCCCTGTCATATTTCAACCAGCGACTAGTGAAGAGAACAGTAACATGAATATAACTTCCTTTTTAAACACATGCAATGGTCTTTAAATGTGTCAATATAAATAACCTACAGTCCCCAGTGATTCAGTCAATCCCTAATCTATGAGTTACTCTGAAGATATTTTGTAAATGTGATAAAAATATATAAGCAATTGATTTTAGGTAAGGAACATTAACCTGAATAATATGAGTGGGCCTGATTCAGTTGGTTGAAAGGCCTTAAAAATCAGAGCTGAGTTTTTCCTGAACAAGAAAAAAATGTTTCCTCTCTATGGCAGCTTCAGCTCATGCCCAAGAATGCTAGCCTGCCCTTCTAGATGGTCTGCTCTAGGAATTTTGAACAGCCCCACAATCACACACACCAAGTTACTGCAATAAATCTGTTTAAATACATCTCCTACTGCTTCTTCTTCTCTGGTTGAACTCTAACCCAAATTTAAGTACTGGATGTGGTTCTACAGGAACAGAATCTTGAGGTTATATGTTCTGAATTCATTGTAGTTGTTTAAAAATTGGCTCTATACCCGGCTGGGTGTGGTGGCTCACACCTGTAATCCTAGCACGCTGGGAGGTCGAGGTGGGTGGATCACCTGAGGTCAGGAGTTTGAGATCAGCCTGACCAATATGGTGAAACCTCATCTCTACTAAAAATACAAAAATTAGCCAGCTCTTCTGGCATAAGCCTGTAGTCTCAGCTACTTGGGAGGCTGAGGCAGGAGAATTGCTTGAACCCGGGAGGCGGTTATTGCAGTGAGCCGAGATTGCGCCACTGCACTCCAGCCTGGGTGACAAAGCGAGACTCCATCTCAAATAAATAAATAAATAAATAAATAAAAATTGGCTCTAGAATGTGACTAGATTTAAAGGTACTAATAACTCTATTTCCAGTGATAAAGAAAGCATTCGTTGTACAAGGCATATTGTGGCAATCAAGATACACAAAATATTGCTATTAGATATGCCTAATCAAATATTTTATACTTTATATATAAAGTATCAAAATTTTATATATTTATTTTACATAATATATATGCACTTACATATAATATATCTTATTTATATATGTATATATGTGTGTATATATATATGTGTGTGTGTGTGTGTGTGTGTGTATATATATATATGTATGGTAAACTTCTGAATGTCCTTCTATTTGTAGCCTTAGAACATTTTAGTTAAACTTAGGGTATATCATGGTATTTTATGTTTGGTCATAAGTGTATTGGAAAAAAATGATGAAAGAAAATAATGAGCTAATGAGCTCAGGTCTTAAAATTCCCCACACAAGCTCCTCATTAGTGACCCCCAAATTTCTGTATCTTTCCTAGAAAAATCCCTTATGACCTGTACCTGCAGTGATGAGATTTATGAAAACCAAATCCAGAGTCTCATCCTGTGAATGGGTGAATGATAAAGCAAATTCAAGTCCCAGTTTCACAGGTTGTGTTATTTTAAAGGTAGGGCATTGATTAGGAAGGAATTGGATACTGAAAATTGGAATGGGGACATAGATGATCCCGATGGAGCTGGGAATATCAAACTCCTAAATTCTGCCGAGCCTTCTTTGCCAGGAGAAGCAGCCCTTTCATTCCTGCCTGAGCATGTCAGCCTCCCCTGAAATATGGCCTCTGCAAGTGCCTTGCACACACTACTGATTCTCCTCAGGACCTACCCCTGCGGGTGAGTCTACTTCTAGACCTATAATCAGATTCAAGTCACAGCAGGTGTTCAAGGGTAAAGTATGAAAGGTGACCTGCAACAAGGTACATTACACTTTCAAAGTACTGGCCAGACGCGGTGGCTCTTGCCTGTTATCCCAG
Source organism: Pan troglodytes (assembly GCF_028858775.2). NCBI lineage: Eukaryota > Metazoa > Chordata > Mammalia > Primates > Hominidae > Pan > Pan troglodytes. The sequence continues at coordinate 162,395,164 of NC_072401.2, read as the reverse complement.
CACTTTGGGAGGCCAAGCGGGTGGATCACTTGAGCTCAGGAGTTGGAGACCAGTCTGGGCTACTCGGGAGGCTGAGGTGGGAGCATCACTTGAGCCTAGGAGATCGAGGTTGCAGTAAGCAAAGATTGTGCCATTGCACTCCAGCCTGGGTGACAGAGTGAGAACCCAATCCATATCAGAAGGGAAGGGAAGGGGAGAGGAGGGGAGAGCGGAAGGGAACAGAAGGGAGGGGGGAGGGGGAGAGAAGACAGAGAGAGAGAGAGACAGGGTTGATTGAATCCCTAACCTGTGTGTTACTCTGAAGGTATTTTGCAAATGTCCAAAGAGGCAGGGGGGAAAATTCGCAAAAGAGGCAAGGCGGATAGAGAGAGAGAGAGGGCGAGAGAGAGAGAGAGAGGGGGGGGGGGTGGCAGGGGGGAGACAGGAGATAGAGAGAAAGAGAGAGGAAGGAAGGAAGGAAGGAACGAAGGCAGGCAGGCAGGCAGGCAGGCAGGTAGGCAGGCAGGCAAGCAGGCAGAGAGGGAGAGAGGGAAGGAAGAAAGGAATATTCAAGTCTGTTTCAGAGATCCCACAACCATCTGAAAGTTGGGGAAATATCTAGGAGGACTCACATCTGTATAATTCTGGTTATACTCATAGCCAACGTTTATTACAGCAAAACACCCAAAGTAAAAGTAAAAATAAAACAATATGCATTACATGAAGTTCAGAGAGGTTAGGTGTCCTCTCCTGAGTTCATCTTTGTCTGGGTTTCACAAAATGCCATGCTTAACAACTAGTTTCCAAATTCCTGAAAATTTAACCATTGGTTCTTACAAGTTTTTAGAAGCAAACTCCAGATATCACTGATGCTTACCTCTTTCTTTATCTTGCATAAGAGATTACAGATTTTCCAGCTGTAAGCTTTCTATTCCAGATTTCTGGGAAGTCCCAGATTAAATGACTCTATTATTCTCTTAGTTTCTGTATCTGGATTTCTAGTCTGCATCTGTAATAATAGTTAAATCCTCTTTGTAGACTGAGACTCATTTTGCTCTTACATATGTGCCTCCCCTGGAACTGACGTGCTATGATGTGATGCTACCAATTCCAAGAACGCATGTGCTTTTCTATGTGGTCTGTGAGCATTACCATCCTTGCAACCTTAGACTCAGATACCTTTGTGCTAATTTCTAGAGCTATATTGATTATAATTCCTTGCATTCTCACTAAAAATTGTCTGGTACCTTGGATGTCTTGTTCTTACTTTTTAGCTGTGTCTTTATTCTTAGTCTGGATTCTCCAGTTTCTTCCCCACTGTAAGCTATTCTAAAATTGTTTCTAAGTCTGTCCACTTGTCCATTAGTTTTCTTTTTTGTTTTCTATGTGGGCATTCCCCATGATAAGACAAAAATATAAATTGAATATATTTGTTTAGAGATGGTGATGTGCAACATACCTTTTCAACAATTATTTTCATTTTGCATGTGAGCATCGTTTTTTTTTTTTTTTTTGCAAATTTTTTTTGAGAATTTTATCAATTCAAACACACACTTAAGCCATTTACAATTTTGTTGCTGGCTTTCTCTATCAGCTTCAAGTATGCTATGCGTACCTCTTTCCAACAAAAATAGCTCAAATACTCTTCCATGTAATAATCCCTTATTTTCCTCACTGCATCTACTTCAGTCTAGTCTATCATATCTTTCAAACTGCATTAGATTTCTCTAATAATTTAAGATTTAGTATGTTAATTAATCAATAGTACTGATCACACAAACAATAGTACTGAGTTAGAATTACTATTTAGGTTATTACAGAAAAACTAACCCAATTTATCAAGTACATTTGTAAAGATTGTTTTGTCCTTGATAAAAATAATCCAGAGAATGAATAGAATACATTATATTTTACAATAAAACACAATGCAGTCTCGCAATTATTTATGTGAAAATATAAAGAGCTTTAAAAATATCAAACATGTCAAATGAATATGCAAAATAATTATGAATAAAAATGTGTCTCTGTTATTGTAAAATGGGCTCAAGAAGTTATGAATCTAAATATAATTGCTAGATAACATACTTGAAATAACAATTATTAAGAATATTTTGAACAAAGGATATTCAGAAGAAGTAATGGACTTGATTTACAAAGTCTAGTTTTATGGTAGAATAATTAGACTTCAGTTTATTGTCAGAAGCATGGGTGGTTTATTCCTTTATTCAATTAATATTATTGGAGGCTTATTACATTCTTGGCACCTGAGAAGCCACTTCTAGGGAAAGCAAAAAGGGGCTGAAGCAGTAGAAATCAAATAAGAAAATAAATTAACTTGAAATGATATGTGATAAAGTTAAAGAAAGTTACAAAGTAGCACTTCTATGGAAAAGCAAAATGTTATGAATGAGGAAAACAAAATAAAACATAATCGCCTTAATTTCTGGGTGTGTTTCTAGAAATCAGACTCTAGATTTGGTCTTTTCACAGAATACGGGACCCCTGTGTAGCTGTTTAACTATTGATTTCTGAAATGGACTCTTGATGGAGGAATTACCATTCTTGCCAGATTTTGAAGTGCAACCCCAGATAAAATGGAGAGCTGTCTGGTAAGTGTTTTATATATATTTATCCTTTAGAAAGGTACAGGGAGTTCTTTGAAAAGAACTGAAAGAGGAAATCAATCAATATTAGACACTAAAATCAGTCCCTGATCCCTGTTTTTTTGTCTCATATTTTGAAACTCTAGGGTGGATAAAAGGAGTTCCAGATACAGCATACCAACAGAAAGTACCCTAACAAAGTGGTGATGTGATTGGTTAGAAAAATAGAGTCTGAGAGGTCTGCTCACAAATCATGCTTTCACCCTCTTACTCTCTTGCTTCCTAGATACCATAGTGACCCTCCATTAAGTTCCCAGAAGCCTGAATGGGCATCGATGGCTGAACCTCAAAATCAATGTTTATGGTAGTAATTCATCATGAAATAGAGTGAGTTATATGCCATACACTGAAGTTTGATTGAGAAATTCACTTTGGAAATAGTGGCTTTGAGAAAGCCTAAACATTTGCAAACTTTCTCAAGAAATTTGGTGCTATATATGCTATTTTATTTATAAATAATATATAATATTACATGTATTGTTTACATATTATATAATATATTGTTTATATATTATATATTATATTATATATATATCTAACATGATATTGTGTGTGTGTCAAGGAAAAACTATTGACTGAGAGTTTAAAAAAAATGAGAAATGTGCCAGGATGAAGAGGTGAGAGAAAGTTTTACCTTCTTTGGACAGATATATTTTATAAATGAGAATAATGAAATTCTACTTTTAAATATAACCCCAAAACTGGTGTCACATTTGGGGAAAAACATGTTTTAATTAGATTGATGAATTTAAAGAAATGTTCTTTGGAAAATATTGACTACTGTTTTGAATTTTCTTAATAACTAGTAGTGTGTCCCGTCTGGGTTGCCAAAATGTGTCTGGAATTTATTCGTTCAGTGGGTTATTGGTCTCACTGACTTCAAGAATGAAGCCGTGGACCCTCACAGTGAGTGTTACCATTCTTAAAGATGGTGTATCTGTAGTTTGTTCCTTCAGATGTTCACGTGTGTCTGGAGTTTCTTCCTTCTGGTGGGTTCATGGTCTTGCTGACTTCAGGAGTGAAGCCGCAGACCTTTGCAGTGAGTGTTGCAGTTTTTAAAGGTGGCGCGTCCAGAGTTGTTTGTTCCTCCTGGTGGGTTCATGGTCTTGCTGACTTCAAGAGTAAAGCCACAGACTTTCCTAGTGAATGTTACAGCTCATAAAGGTAGTGCGGACCCAAAGAGTGAGCAGCAGCAAGATTTATTGTGAAGAGCAAAAGAACAAAGATTCCACAGCATGGAAGAGACCCGAGAGGGTTGCCACTGCCGGCTGGGGTGGCCAGCTTTTATTCCCTTATTTGGCCCCGCCCACGTCCCACTGATTGATCCATTTTACAGAGTGCTGATTGGTCCATTTTACAGAGTGATGATTGGTGCATTTTTACAGAGTGCTAATTGGTGCATTTACAATCTTTAGCTAGACACAGAGTGCTGATTGGTGCATTTTTACAGAGTGCTGATTGGTGCATTTACAATCCTTTAGCTAGACAGAAAAGTTCTCCAAGTCACCACCTGAACCAGAAGTCCAGCTGGCTTCACCTCTCAATCCCCCCTCTAAACAGGACACCCCAATTGCTGTTGGGAATTGGGCAATGACCGCTGTAGCTACTTCCTACTGGATAGGGGTGAAGAAAGGGCCCTGCAGTGGTAGTGTCCTCCAGAGGGGAACTCTCTAGGCCAGCCAAACAGCAAGTGGGTCGATCCAGGGGTCCTCGGTAGAAGTTGTTGGTTGAGCTCATTTGGAGTTCCATTTGTAAGACCATCTATAGCTTGATGGCCTCAATCCTAGAGGAAACAAATTTGACAAGGAGGTTAAAAATACAGGGCCCAAAGGCAAGTAATAGCAAGACGGCTGTCACGGGACCTAGAAAGGGGAGAAGCCATGTTGCCTAACTCCAGAGGTTGGTATAAGAGTTTGAAAGGTATTGTCTGATTTCAGAAGCCTTTTCCTGTAAATGCCAGGTGGCATCTCGTACTATCCCTGACTGTTTAGTGTAAAAACAACACTTTTCCCCTAAGAAGGTGCAGAGTCCTCCTTTCTCAGCAGTGAGGAGGTCTAGGCCTCGGCAATTTTGGAGAGTCACTGCTGCCAAAGAGTCTATGTGGGACTGTAGAGTAAGGATAGATTTCATCATTTCTTGTAAACTGTCTAAGAAATCCTTAGAGAGTGTGTGGTAGTAGGATAATACATGTTACACTGTTAACTTTTAGCAAACTTTACTGTAGTTGAAAACCTTGTAAGTCTGGGATTTTAATTTTTCTTTGCTATTAATAAAACCTCATTCAGTCTATATTAACTTAGAATTGGTATAGATGGCTCCTTCCTGATTCTGTAAGTACTCTAAGGTTTAGCTGAGTCCAAACAGCTTGCATGTTTGAGCAGACAATTATTAGGCAATTTTCCTAACTCTGCTTCTGTAAGAGTTTCCTTATCACTTACTGAATATCCATTGTGTCTTTTTCCTTAATCGCCTGGGAGGAACCATCTATCATCCTGTCCTGAAGGGAGCTCCTCCTATGTCTGGTCGGACCTTAAGATTTAGGTCCCTTGTTAGGAAACCTGCTTGGTTAAGGATTTTTGATAGGAAGGCTACTGGTTGTCAGTGGCCAAAGTGCTTTCGGGCTATGCCCTTGTTTACACTGACAACAAGGTGGTATTGGAGTGTTACAGGGTCACAGAGAAGACCTTCAGTTATCAATTATAGGTTTTAAACTTACCATGGCTTTTAAAGGAATAGGATACACAGTTTTTTTCTTTACTACTTCCATCTCTCTTTCTCTTTGAGTTCTTCTTTGTCTCTCTCTTTCTGACTCCCTCTTTGTCTCTGTCACTTCCTCTCTCTGTCTGACTTTCTCTTTCTCTCTTTCCTTTCTGCTGGTCTTTCCCTGCCTCTGCCAGCTGCTTATGCTGCTGTTCTCCTCTCTCATTCCCCTTTTTGATGGCCTCAGCAGTGTAAGACTGCCACCTCCTTGGGTTTTTGCACTGCATGCAATAACTCCATGATTTCCTTATGGTATTTAATGGGGGTTCCCCCAGAGGTTAGGGACTCCCTTCCTTTCCATATTGCAGCATGGGCATGTAGGATTAGATAAGCATACTTACTATCTGTAGCAAAGTCTCCCAATTACAACTGAGGAGGTGGGAGAAATACCTGGTTACAGGATGTCCCAGGATTCCTCAGATGGTAATGGACCTTGAGGACAGCTGTCCAGGACAGGAGATTAACACTGAGAAAGCTGCACCAGTGTCCAGGAGGAAGTCAATTTCCTGGCCCTCAATGGTTATATGTACCCGGGGCTCAGTGAGGGTGATGACATGAGCTGGCACTTTCCCCGGGCACCCTCAGTCCTGTTGTTGGATCATCTGGTTGGGGGCTTCTGGCCCAGAGAACCTTTGTCCTCTGGGGCAGTGCACCTTCCAGTGATTGCCTCAGCATAGTGGACATGGGCAAGGAGGCAGCTTGTTTCTCATTAGACAAACTTTTTTAAAGTGTCCTTGCAAATCACACTGATAACAATCCCCATCAGGTGATTGGCCTGCTCCATTTTCTGTCCTCTTTGAACCACCAAGGTTTGTTTGTCTGAGGGCCATGACTAAGGCTGCAGCCTTTCTCTGATCTCACTTTTCCTTTTGGGCCTATTCCTGTTGGTCCTTATTATAGAACACTGAGGTTGCCAGGTTTAATAATGCCTCCAGATTTTGTTCAGGGCCCAGGGCTCGCTTTTGGAGCTTTCTCCTGATGTCTGCGGCTGATTGGGTAATAAACTTATCTTTTAGAATCAATTGACCCTCAAGCGAGTTGGGTGACAGGGGAGTATGTTTTCTTAAGGCCTCCCATAGCCACTCGAGGAAGGCAGAAGGATTTTCTTTCTTTCCCTGAATTATGGTGGTCATGATTGAATAATTCATGGCCTTTTCCCTAATTATTCTTAGTCCTTCTAGAACACAGGTCAACAGGTGTTTGCGACTCCAGTCCCCATGATCTGAGTCGAGGTCCCAGTGGGAATCCATACTGGGGATGGCTTGCTGACCAGTAAGGAATTTGTCCCTTTCTTTGGCTGTCATTCTATCATTTACTTGACTAAGATACCAGGTATCTCCAAACTGTCGGGCTGCAGCTAAAGCTGCATTCTTTTCATTAAAGGCCAGGGTTAGATCTAACAATAGCATGACATCTCTCCAAGTGAGATCGAAGGTTTGCCCTAGACCATGTAGGACATCTATATAACTATCAGGATCATCTGAAAGCTTCCCCAGGTCTGCCTTGATCTGCTTTAAATCAGAGAAGGAGAAGGGGACATGTACCCCGGTTAGGCCAAACTCCCCTCCCCCTACAGCTTGAAGGGGACATAACTGATAGCCCAGGGGTTTTTGTGGTCCTTTGGAGATTTCTTTGCTTGTTTCCTTCTGGGAGGGGGAGATTAGAGGAGGCTTATCATTAATAGGAAGGGGATCTATAAGGAGGCTAGGATATGGGGGTAAGCTGAGAGGTCCTCCTGTGGGATGTAAATTGCAAGCTTTGCATAGTTGTGTATTCTTCTTCAATGAAAAGAGAGCTTGGACATAAGGTAGTTCACTGCATTTGCCTTCCCTCTTACAGAAAAGGTCAAGCTGCAGGTTAGTATTGTAATTTATACTCCTCTCAGGTGGCCATTTTTCCCCATCAGAGAGAGAATATTGGGGCCAAGCCATAGTGCAGAAAAAAATTGAGCTGCCTCTTTTTCAGGGTTTGCGGGTCAAATTGGTCCCAATGGCTTAGGATACATTTCAAGGGTGAGCTTGTTGGTGTCTGAGTGTTTCCCATCTGAAAGACAAAACAGCCCACGGTTTTGGTTTGTTTGTTTCTCCCCCACCCAAGAAACCGCAATGGTCCCTGTACCCTACTGATCAGAATAGTTGCACTCACCAATGCAGCAGCAGAAACACCTCTTGCCCAAGAACCCGCAATGGTCCCTGGACCCTGCTGATTGGAATAGTTGCACTCACCAACACAGCAGCAGAAACACCTCTTGCCCAAGAACCTACAATGGTCCCTGGACCCTGCTGATCAGAAGAGTTGCGCTCATCAACGCAGCAGCAGAAACACTAGTTTTCCTCCTAGACCACAAGGAGGACTGAGGAAGGTCAGATTTAGTGACCCTTACCGATGCATTCTCAAAAACCTTTTAGAGTCCTGAGCATTCTCCTGTTAGTATTGGGACCTTACCTCTGTCCTATAAAGATGTTATACCCCAAAAATGAAGTGGACGGCCATACCCTGAGGGAGGGAAGGGATCTCCAGGTTTGGAAGAGTGACACCTTTTGTCCTCACTTGAATAGGAAGGATACCATTTCTGAAGCTCCCTGTATCCTAGCTCCAGGAATAGTTTTGTTAGGCCTGCTAGTCTGAGGAGGGATCCTAAAATTCCAGATAAGACAGTCCCCACCACCCCGACGGGACTTTGGGCAAAAATTATGTCTTTGTGATTAGTGAGCGCGGGTGCCTAAAGAAGGGAATAGAGTCCTGGAGTTTATACTAGAAATCATTCTTATAGGAGAAACTAGAAAACACCAGAAACAGGGAGTGGTTTTCAGAAGCGGGACTAGCCTCAGAGAAGAGAGGTGAGAGGAAGTTTGTCTGACAGGCATTAGGACCCAGGAGGCAAGGGTCAGGATAGATAGGATAGATGAGTGAGTCTCCCTTGGGTGACATGACTTTGAGAGTTCCACTCATGGTCACAGGGTCACCCAAGTTGTTGTCGGGACCCTGGAGCTGAATGGCTTTCCTCTCTGTCGACCCTTGGCTCAGCCCAGAAGTACAGGGAAAGCAGAACCTGCTTCCTGGCAAACTAACGCTCAAAACTCCGAAGAGTCAGGGGTTGTTAGAGAGCCCTTTCCCAGAAAGCCTGACACCCATGTCTTTAGTCCGGTGGCCGCGCTAGTCGTTTTTAACTGGCAAACAGGTGCCTGGTATTTAGCCCCCAAATTCTAAGGAAAAATAGGACAGAATAGCAAGTGAAAGGGGTCTGATGGTACTCACTGCTTGGTGACAGTCCCTTCATGGTCGCCAAAATGTGTCTGGAATTTATTTCTTCTGGTGGGTTCTTGGTCTTGCTGACTTCAAGATTGAAGCTGTGGATCCTCATGGTGAGTGTTACAGTTCTTAAAGATGGTGTGTCTGGAGTTTGTTCCTTTAGATGTTCAGATGTGTCTGGAGTTTCTTCCTTCCAGTGGGGTTCATGGTCTCGCTGACTTCAGAAGTGAAGCCACAGACCTTCACAGTGAGTGTTACAGCTCTTAAAGATGGCGTGTCCAGAGTTGTTTGTTCCTCCCAGTGAGTTCATGGTCTCGCTGACTTCAGGAGTGAAGCCGTAGACCTTCGCAGTGAGTGTTACAGCTCATAAAGGGAGTTCAGACCCAAAGAGTGAGCAGCAGCAAGATTTATTGTGAAGAGAGAAAGAACAAAGCTTCCACAGCATGTAAGGGTTGCCACTGCTGGCTGGGGTGGCCAGCTTTTATTCCCTTATTTGGCCCTGCCCACATTCCACTTATTGATCCATTTTACAGAATGCTGATTGGTCCATTTTACAGAGTGCTGATTGGGGTGTTGTTACAGAGTGTTGATTGCTGCATTTACAATCCTTAAGCTAGACACAGAGTGCTGATAGGTGCGTTTTTACAGAGTGCTGACTGTGCATTTACAATCCTCTAGGTAGACACAGAGTGCTGATAGGTGCGTTTTTACAGAGTGCTGACTGGTGCATTTACAATCGTCTAGCTAGACACAGAGCGCTGACTGGTACGTTTTTACAGAGTGCTGATTGGTGTGTTTACAATCCTTTAGCTAGACAGAAAAGTTCTCCAAGTCCCCACCTGAACCAGAAATCCAGCTGGCTTCACCTCTCAATAGGAGTTAAAAATACAATACATTGGACTAATCAAAAGGAATATCAAAGAGTCAGAAATCCACAAATTATAGTGACTTCCTGTATTAGTGTTCTCCAGAGAGAACCAAGAGGATATATATATATACATATATATATACATATATATATGTAAATAGATGGATGGATGGACAGACAGACAGACAGATAGATAGACAGATAGATAAGGATTTATGAGAAGGGATTTATGATGGAAATTGGCTCACACAGTTATGGAGGCTGAGAAGTCCTACAACAGGCTAGTCTTTCAGGTTCACACATTATTTCCTCTGAAAACGTCATCCCAGACATAGCCCAAAATAGTGCTTTACCAGTCTTCTAGGTATAGTTTAATTCAGTCAAGAGTGACAGCACATCACACTTAGATGTAGGCACAAGTGAAAAATTGATGGATAAGTTTCACTTGAGGTTACAGGAGATGAAAGAACCAGAAAATAAGGATTTATTCAAAAGAGCTCTGAATTCAGTTTGTCAAATCTATGACTTGATATTTGAAATTTGAAAAGATGGTGATTATTTCAAAAATCTACCTTTCTAGGATTCTTGGTGGAATAACTGATTCAGACCTAGACTTGTTGTAATAAGTCAGGTGCAAGAGAAAAGGAGGATGTCCATGTCAACAGACAGGAAATATAATGGACACAAAGTAGATTAAAATTGGGTTTAAGTTTCTGCTTTTGATGAAATGTCTTCCAGAACTTTGAAGACATGTCTGACTTGTATACTCCATGTTGTGCTGTTCTGAGGACTCATTTCAGTAAATCTAACTCAGTATCCTAGTGCCTACCTTTCACTGAGAGACAATTACAACTGCCTGCACTATATTTTTTCACTCAAAGAAGAACATAGGTTTGTTTGTTATGATGAAGGGTCAGATGGATGGTAAACTTGGCCTGTATCACGTTCACAACCATACGCAAAGACACAGATGGATCAGTACTGTCCTCTAAGAGGAAACTCAGCCATCACTGTTCCCTTTTTGATATTCTATCTTTTAGTAATTCTGAGAAGGAAGAAAAACAAATAAATAAACAAACAAAGAAAAGGCATGGTACTGATTCAGAAATTTCTTTCCTCATCTCAATCTTCTCTCCAGTCAGATTATTTCTTCCATACAGTTGAGTAAGAAACCTTGAACCCCGTAGTCAGCAGACAATTTCTGTTCCAGGCATGCTCTCTCTGCTGCCTTAGAATAGACAATATTCTTTGTATACTTCACTAGAAACTTTCAGGATTTATTTTAAAATTTAAAAACAAACATTCAATGAATTTATTTCACGGTGTTATTCACTGAACGTGTCCTTTTCCCTAAAACCCCTGGTGCTTAGGCAAAAACAATATCAAAATTTGGGAAGTTGTGTGCTCCCCTCTTTCATCTCAAAAATCTATATGCATTTCTCTTTTCATATTATTTACATCTGTCTTAACTTTTTCTGAAAAGAAATCCAAGCCTACTTACAAGTAGTTATGTATTCTCCAAACACATTTTAGTTTAGACTAAACAAAGTCCTTTTTTCTTTCAATTGCCTGAGTATTGTAAACACTAGAGACACTACTATATAACTCCTGGTACTTTTGTTAGAATTGAAACAGCCATTTATATACTCGTCTTATAATCTGTATCTCTGTGGAAGTGTTACCTGCTATGACTGAATATGTGAGTTTGAAAGTCCCACTCATTCTAAAAGTAACTTTAGCACTATTTTCTAAAAAATGTAAAGTATGTAGAGTCTGACTTGTTATAATCATCAAATACACAAGATAAGTGAATTATTCCACACTCACCATTAATTGTCTCTCTCCATGATCCAGCAAAAATGGAGAGATTTGTGTAAGTCATTATTTGGAAATAATGATGATAGTAAAGGCAAAGCATAAGCTGAATGGGATAAATTTATGACTGAACCCCCAAATTTTTCATGAGTGAAATGCATCTATTACAGCAGATTTTATGCAAATACAAAAAACTGACTCAATAGTCATGTTAAAATTGCATTCAGTGTTCTGTGTATCTTACTGAGCTATCACAACAATATTGTACTTGAACTTTTCCAAACCATTTTGTACCCAGACTTAAAATATTGCTCTAGTCTGCCTTTATTCTTCTGAAGTGACATCTTGAAAGTGATGCCTTGTGTGTTATAGAAGATGGACTAAAAGTATATTCAATAAACTCTCTGTCTAATTTATACCACATACAACATCATCTGGGGACAGTGTGCAATAAGGCAAAAAGGGAAGAAATAAATAGTGCTTCTGGCATTTCAGAGAGTGTGCAATGTTTTGAAGTCTGAAGGACTGTATTTTGTTAGCTGTTTGTACCTCAATTTCAAGAACTTGTTGGATTTTAAGTCTCCCCTACTCCCTACAATTTGCACTACATCACAAAGTTATCTTGGAAATATTTGCCATTAAATTTTAGCTTGTTTTCTTTCCAATGTTTCAGGAATAGAGTAATATTATTTAAATATGATATGGATTTAGAAAACAATGTACTTTTTTTTCTTTTAACATAAACACTGTCTTTATGAAACCAAACTGTTTTTTCCCAAAAGAAAAGAAAATTACCCATTTGTTAACCCCACGCCACCTCCTTCAAGGATATGTATTTAATTCTAAATCAAGGAAAAAAGGGGTTAGGAGACAGTGTAACTCAAGGTCTTTTATAACACATTAAGTTACAAAAAGCTTTACATGTGTTATTAAAATAATGTATGAATGAAACTCATTGCATACCAACTACAGATATTTTATTAATGAATTAAAATGAAAATATGGGAAGGCAGTGCCTTATTCAAATTTGTAATGCTCACAATACCTTACCTTACAACATGTTGTCTCGGTATTTGCACAGTAATTATTTATTGTGTTTAAGTGAAAATCCATTTTAATCTTCAAAATAATTTCAAAATCATTTTTATAATACTTGGAGTAATAACAGAATACTATCTTGAGATATTATACATCCAAGTAGAACTTAAAGAGATAATAAAACAAAGTGGTTTAATATTTCAATCATATGAAACCTTGAATAATAATTAGTCATAATAATATGCACAATAAAAATAATTAAGAAAATATAACAATAAACTGTTTCAGAAAATACCAATGTTATTGACCATATGTGTTCTTTAAAAAAATCCAACATTATAATTAAAAATATAAACTCACCAAATGATTTTAATCTTTTGTTGTAGTCTTGTTTTGTATTTAGGTTTAAAAAATGTAGGAAGCATATTTCTTGATATTTCCAATTGATTGAGGATTTACACTGGATCATAAATTCGACCTTCCTTTTTGAGTGAGAAATGCTTTATGATTCTCATATTCACTCTTGGACACCTAAGCTGTAGCCATAAAATGGAATAGAACCATTGCCCTCAGGTAAATGTCATATTCTGTGACCGCATTTTCAGAATGTAATAAAGATGCTACAGAGGAACAATGAAATAATTAAGGGCTACACTTACTTATATAATCAGCTTAAACAATAATTTAATATAGTGTTTTTGTAATTGAGACAGTAATAAACATTCTCCCATATTCCATGCATTAGATACATCTAAATATTTAAAATATCAACTCCCATTTTTAGAGAGGACAAAAGGTTATTGTTTTAAAATTGTTCTCAAAATGGAATTCATTTAGAAATTGTTCAAAATATGTTATGCTTCATATTTATTTATTCTTTTTGTCAAGATTAGCCAGTGTCTGAATTTTATTTTTCAAATTAAAACTCATTACCTTTAACAAATGGTAATGTAACTCTTAACCTATTTTTTTTCTAAACTACTTCAGTTAAGAATGAAAATTTGTTTTTAAAACTATTAATATTTGTTACCACTAAATATAAACCATTTAATATACAAGAATTAAACAGGTTTTTAATCAATGAATGCCATAGCATTGGTTAGATTTGATAATGCAACATTCTTTCACCCTGGTGCATCTAAACTAGCTTTCCCTGGGGTTGTTGCAAATCTGGAAGCTAGCAATGCCCTGTTAGAATAGTGATTGCTGACCGGGCGCAGTGGCTTAAGCCTGTAATCCCAGCACTCTGGAAGGCTGAAGTGGGTGGATCACTTGAGGTCAGGAGTTTGAGAACAGCACGGCCAACATGGTGAAACCCCATTTCTACTAAAAATACAAAAATTAGCCGGGCATGTGTGGTGGCGGGTGCCTGTAATCCTAGCTACTTGGGAGGCTGCAGCAGGAGAATCACTTGAACCTGAGAGGGGGAGGTTGCAGTGAGCCAAGAGTGCACCACTGCACTCCAGCCTGAGCAACAGAGGGAGACCCTGTCTCAAAAAAAAATAAATAAATAAAAAATAAAAAAGTTATTGCTGCTGGAGAAAGAGTAGAAGCCTACAGAAAGCTGCTGGCTCTTCATGGTTATTGCTTCTGTGTGTTCTAAAGTTCTGTCTCTCACCACCAGTAACCAATAGAGCATAGTTTTTGCTGCTTCCCTAACCCTCCTGTCTTTCTCAACTTCAGTTTTAGTAAACTGCAACCCAGAAGTATACGACGAAAAGGATTCTGGGAAATGTAGTCTTAGCATAACCAAATTGAAATTAAATCCATCATAGATACATTAAGGTATGGACATTTGTCAACATTTGTGAGGATGAAACTCTCTATTTAACAATTCCTCAGGCCCCAGTACCTATAAATGGGCAAGTTCTGTCTCCATGAGGCAGAGCAAATATCCCTACACAGATGCTCTGGACTCTCTGTGCAAGATTCCCTTAAAGACAGAAAGTGAGGCTATGAATCACCCTCCAGCACATTGAATCAGAACTCAGTGGCATGAAAGACTAAGAACTGAGTAAATTTTTTCTAGTAGAAGTGGATGGGAGGAGAGAGGGAGGAAATGGTTGAATGAGGCATTGACAACTGCATTACTTTTCTATATGCAGCAGTAGCAATGATTATATCAAGATTTTTTATTGTCAAGAGTTTCTTGTTTATAGCAGTAGAAATACAATTCGCTGTATCTGTATCCAGTAACAGCATTATCTTCATGTAACCAGCTCTCATTGAGAGATTAAAGCCCCATCTATGGATCTTAGATGGACACTGAGGGCTACACAATAACTTTTCTTCTGTAATTATTTGTAATGTATTAATTTTAAAAAACTCTTTAAATTCTAAACTCCAATATTATTATTTTCAAATTTTTTATTGAAGTATAATATGAACACAGAAAAAAGGTACCTATCAAGAGCTCAATATTTTTCCTCACTTGCAATCAGCACACATAGCAAAAAGAACATTCCTGCTCAAGAGAGGTACACATGTGCCCCCTTTAGCATCCTCTGCTAATGGATAACAACTATCCTGCCTTGTAACAGCAGAGATTCATTCTTCCAGTTTTTGGTCTTCATATCAGTGACATCATAAAGTATATATGCTTTAATATCTGTCTTCTTTCACTTAACATCATATTTGCAAGTTATTCAAATTGTTGAGTGGCTGTATTTATTTTCTTTGCTGAATTATAATCAATTGCATAAACATATATTACAATCATTTTTCCATTTTTCTACTCAAGAATTTACTAATTTTCATGCTTTTGCTACCACAAACTTACGAGCATTCTAGTGCGTATCTTTGGTGAAAATGTGTACATATTCTGCAGAGTATTTTTCTATGAGTGGAATAGCTAGGTCATAGGCCATTCATACACTGAGCTGTAGTTGCTAATGTAAAATCTTTACGAAATTGATTTGTACTGTGTTCCATTTATACCAGTTAGATAAAGTTGGTAAATTGTGTTCTTTAGATGTACTACATCCTTACTGACATTTTGTCCCAAAGCTCGTTCTATTAGCTGTTGAGAAAGGTATGAAGATGGCCCCCATTATCTCTATATGTTTTTTTTTTTAATTTTTACTTTACATAGAATGTGCTTACAGATTTGGAATAAGGATTTCTTCAGGGAGGATTTTATCATTATGACAGTCCCTCATTATCTCTAGAATGCCTCTTTCCTTAATGCACAATGTCAGAAGCTCAGCTGGAATCAAGAGAGCTGAGCTGCCATATGTTGGAGTAACCAATTGAGAAAACAAGCAAAAGAATGTAACAGTCAAGCCTTTAATCACTTACTGTGATAGTATAAATAAGCAAGAGGCTAAGCCTGAGAAAGCACTGGTCCCCATTCCCTCTCCATTCCTGACCAACTCCAATTTTTCCCCACTGAGTGGTGCAGTTAGATCTGCACAGACACAGGGGTTGTTTTACTTCCAAGGGAGCCACAAAGTAGAGGCATCTGTAGCTTTACAGACCTGGGGGTTGTTGAGTTGGAGAAGGAAAGTCTAGGAGTAGGAAAGAACTTAGTACAGGCATACCTTGGAAATATCGTAGGTTTGGTTCCAGAGGACCACAATACAGTGAATATCACAATAAAATGAGCCACTCAATGTTTTCGGTTTTCCAGTGCATATAAAAGTTATGTTTACACGATACTGTAGTCTATCATGTGTGCAATAGCGTGATGTCTAAAAGACAATGCACATAACTTAATTAACATACATCATTATTAAAACATGCTAACAATCATCTAAACCTTCAAGTAGTTGCAAACTTTTTGCTGGTGGAAGATCTTGCCTCGATGTTGATTGATGCTGAATCATCATAATGGTGGTTGCTGAAGGTTGCGGTGATTGTAGTAATTTCTTAAGATAAGATAACAATGAAGTTTGCCACAGTAATCGACTCTTCATGAAAGATTTATCTGTAGAAGGCAATGCTATTTAATAGCAGTTTACCCATAGTAAAACTTCTTTCAAAATTGCAGTCAATCTTCTCAAGCCCTGCAGCTGCTTTATCAACTAGGTTTACATAACATTCTAAACCCTTTATTGTCATTTCAACAATATTCAAAGCACCTTCACCAGGAGTAGATTCCATCTCAACACATCACTTTCTTTGCCCATCCATGTTTACAGGCCACTTATGGGTCCCTAATTACTGTGTGTCAGCAAATAAAATAGTCTCTTTTGTTAGTTAAAAAAAAAAAAAAGCAACTCCTCATCCAATCAAGTTTTGTTATGAGATTTCAGCGATTCAGTCACACCTTCAGGCTCTACTTTTAATCCTAGTTCTCTTGCTATTTCTACCACATCTGCAGTTCCATACTCTATGACATTTGTGAACCCCTCAAAGCCATTTATGAAGGTTTAAATCAACTTCTTCCAATTCCTGTTAATATTGATACACTGACTGCTCCTATAAGTAACAAATGTCCTTAATGGCATCAAGAATGGTGGATCATTGCCAGAAGATTTTCAATTCACTTTCCCTAGATCCACCAGCAAAAGCACTATGTATGGCAGCCTTATAAAATGTATTTCTTAAATAATAAGACTTGAAAGTCAAAGTTATGCCTCGATCTATGGGATTTCTAATAGATATTGTGATAGCAGGCATGAAAACATTAATCTTCTTGTACATCTCTGTCAGAGCTCTTGAGCATCGCCAATAAGCAGTAATATTTTGAAAGGAATCTTTTACTTTCTGAGCAGTAGGTCTCAACTGTGGACTTAAAATACTTCAGTTAACCAGTGCATATAAAAGTTATGTTTACATGATACTGTAGTCTATTTTCTGTGCTATAGCATTATGTCTAAAAGACAATGTACATTACTTAATTAAAACACATTATTGCTAAAACATGCTAGCAATCATCTAGCCTTTGTTGATGATTGTTGCAATCATCCAGGCTTTGTTATTCAATCTCTAGAGCAAAGGCAGAGTAGATTTAGCGTAATTCTTAAGGGCCCTAGGATTTTCAGAGTGATAGATGAACATTTGTTTCAACTTAAATTCCACAGTTGCATTAGCTCCTAACAAGAAAGTCAGCTGGTTCTTCATAGTTCTGAAGCCAGACATTGATGTTTCTTCTTTAGGTATCAAAGTTCAAGATGGCATTCTTTTCCAATAGAAGGCTGTGTTGTCTACATTGGAAATCTATTGTTTAGTGTAGCCACCTCATCAATTATCTTAGCTACGTCTTCTGGATAAGGTGCTGCAGCTTCTCCATCAGACCTTGCTGCTTCACCTTGCACTTATAAGTTATGGAAACAATTTCTTTCCTTAAATCTCATGAACCAACCTATGCTAGCTTCAAACTCTTCATATTCAACTTCCTTACTTCTCTCAGCTTTCATACAATTGAAGAGAGGTAGGGCCTTTTTCTGAATTAGGTTTTGCCTCTAGGCAATGTTGTGGCTGGTTTGATCCTCTATCCAGATTTCTAAAGCTTTCTCCATATCAACAATAAAGCTGCCTTTCTTTCTTATCATTTGTGTGTTCACTGGAGTGGCAATATTAATTTCCTTTGAGCACATTTCCTTTGCATTCACAGCTTGGCTAACTGTTAGGGGCAAGATGCCTAACTTTTGTTCTGTCTTGCTTTCCATGTGCCTTCCTCATTTAGCTTAATAATCTCAAGCTTTTGATTTAAAGTGAGAGAAATGCAACTTTTTATTTCACTTCAACATTTAAAGACCATTGTAGTTGTTAATTGGCTTAATTTTATTATTTTTTATTTCTGCCAAGAGGAAGACCTGAAGAGAAAAAGAGAGATAGGGGAATGCTTGTTCAGTGGAGTAGTCAGAAGACACACAACATTTATCAATTAAGTTGTGTCTTATATGGGTACAGTTTGTGGCATCCCCCACAATTGCAATAGTAAAACCAAAGACTGCTAATTACAGATCACCATAACAGATACAACAATAATTGAAAAATTTGAAATATTGCAAGAATTACTAAAATGTGATAGAGATACCAAGTGAGCACAGACTGTTGGAAAAATTGTGCTGGTAGATTTCTTTGAGGCAGAATTACTCCAAACTTTCAATTAGTAAAAATGCAATATCTGCAAAGCACAATGAAGTGAAGTACATTGAAATGTGGTACTGACTCATAATAAAGAAATGTCCTCAAGCCCACTTTCTCCCTCATAAAGAAATCTCAGCATAAGGACCTGAGGAAGGCTTCAGCCAAAGGCCCCGGATAAACAGGTTTCCAAATGTCAACAGGTTATTGGAAATTACAAATTTAAAGGAAAAGACATATCACCAAACCAACTTTTTTTTTTCTCATCAATGTTATAAGAAAACAACAGCATTGAAGGAAGCAGAGTTATTTGAGGGCCTGTTGTACATTGTGTCACTTAAAGTTGAAGCTTCCAAGAATTTATCTACAATGTTAAGTGAGGACTTGCCTATGGTAGGACCTGAAAAATCATATATAGGTTTTGTTACAGGAGCCAGACCCTGTGTGCCCTTTAATTGAATATAGTTCCGCAGTATTTGTTAGCATTTTTGTTCTTTGATTTATATTTACATGGTGTCTCTTTTCTTTCATTTACTCTTCTTTCATTTACAAGTTCTCTGTTTTTATATTTAAAGTGTATTTTATTTTCCAAAGTTGGCTTTATAAACCCAATATGACATTCTCACTCTTTTACTTATGGTATTTAGTTCAGTTATAGCTCATATATGTGGACTCCTAATTAGAGAAAAGGAGTCTGGCTGGCAGTACTGAGGCAAAGCAAAAAGAGAAGGCAGATAAGCTCTAAGTCCGCCTTTCTTCATGATCCAGGAAATATAGCTCTCCTACACAAATAACTCACAATCTTCCTGTGCCCAACTTATTACAAGACACTTGCAAGTTAGCTCACTGAAATCTTGGTGTTATCAGTACCACACAAAGTTCAACATATAGCCTAAGCACTATTCTATAAAATCCTCAGCAAGCCTTTGTTTCCTTGCAGTCACATTATTTTTGCTGGCCTGCCGGTTGTACCCTTGCAACATATTTTCATACTTTCTCTAATAAATCTGCCTTTCTTTACCTACAACTGTTTGGTAAATTCTTCTTATTCTCATGCCCCAGCCTTAGGTAGTCACTGCTACCTGCGACCATATAATTACAGTCACGTGTGTGTGTGTGTGTGTGTGTGTGTGTATATCTACATATGTAATTTGACTACCATCTTAATTTTCTGTTCATTTGTTTTATTTATTTTTTAATGCTTTTTTTTCTCTTCTCCTTTGCCTGCCCTTGGATTAATCTATAATTTCCTATTGCTCCATTTTTACTCTCTATTAAATTTTAGCTCATACCATATGTCTAATATTCCTTTTGAAAGGACCCTGTAAATTACAACATGCATCTTTGATATATTATAATACAATGGTTATTATTATCACTTATCCCTTGAAGAAAATGTTTTTTTCCTCCCTTACTGCTTTTACTTGTTTATTTTGTCTTTAGTGTTCAACACTATTACTGTGATGTGTCTAGGTGTGGTATTCAGCTAGGCATTTACTGTGCTTCTGAAATCTGTTAATGTTGCACCCATTTTTGAAACATTATTGGTCATTATCATTTAAGTGTTCTTCTGCATTTTTCATACTCTTTTCTGTGTGGCTCCAATTCCAAGAATGATTGATCTCTTCACTCTTTTACCTCTCTCTCTCCTACCTCCCCTCCCTCTTTTCAGGATGTGGCACTCCATTGTCCTACCCCTGCCCCTACTCCAGTGCTTTGCATTACATTTACCATTGACCTGTCTTCTAGTTTAATAGCACACCTTCTGTTAGGTATACTGTGTTCTTAAATTGCTTTAATGGGATCTTAGTTTTAGTTATTGTAATTTTAATTTCTAAAACTTCTGTTTAATAATTTTGTAGATTCTCATTATCTGGTTACCTTCTTCATTATTTCTTCTGTTTTCTTTATTTTTTCTATATATTTTGAACACATTACCATAGTGCCCTTAGAGGCTTTGTTAGTTACCATCAAGGTCTGGATCCCTTAAGAATTTTTTATAGTGTTTGTCTATACTGTCGATTTTAAGAAATCATATTGCATTGTATTTTGGCATACCAGGTGATTTTATTATCTAGATATCATTGTGTAGAAAAATTATAGAGTCTTAAATGATAATATCTTCCTCCCTAATGAAAGAAAGTCATTCTGCTAGTCAGATGATATGGTTTCTGAATATTTTAATTCCATCAGGGATTTTGCTAATTTAAGTGTAGGCTGCATTCTTGGCCAGAATTCACCAAATATCCTGAGACTAAAGCTAGTCGTATTCTCCAAGATCTCAAATTGTTTGGACAGAACTCTGCTGGTTTTTCTGTTCCCCTGCATTGTTCATATATAGTTTTGTGCTCACAGCCTCACCCTCCTGCCCATGCCCAGATAAGCAATTGTCCCCAGGGTAAAATGGCTGCAGAAGTCAGATTGCCTATGAGGGTCTTTCTTCTCTAGTTTTATAGTATCTACAATATCTAATGACTTAGCACTTAAGGAAGACTTTAAGCTAATATATTCATATTTTTTTCAGCATTTCTATTATTGATGACTAGAATGCACCATGCTATACTATTTTATTTCACCTGGAAGTCAAATTTCTCATTAAGTGAACTTTTTGACGTCAACTTTTAAAGCCTGACTTGCCCCCCACCCCACCTGAACAACAACCCACAATGTAGATGGCCAGTTTGAAAACTCAAATTACTACATTTTAAAGTAATCTCTGGGCTTCTCATCAGAAATACATTTGATTCATAGACGACATTCTGACAACCACTAAAATCTACTTAAACTTTGAGGCAGACATCATTGGGTTTAGAGATTTTAAGAAAATTTTGCAGCAAACACAAAGATGAGATAAACATATCATATAATCTCAAATCCTTGTGTCCCATTTTGCCTTCCAGATCACAATAAGTAAAAGTTATGACTAAACAGTCCAAAATTCAACTACAATCTTTCCTCTTTAAAAGGCGATCTCTTTTAGAAGATAAAGGTTAATCTCATTATATTTTATTTTCAAGTAACAGCACCATGACTTTTAGAGTCTTAACTTCTGGGAAGACATTAGAATCTTAAAAAATCTTTCCTTTCTCAATAATTTTACTATTATTATTTCATTTTCTTATGTCTAGATTCTTGTTATATCTACTGCAGTTGCTCGTATATTTCTACTTAGGGAAACTTTTATAATTATATATTTCTGCCTAAAAATTAAGAACTGATGTTAAATTGGTTATAATAATGGCAAAATCTGACAGTTATGCTCAATTACAAATATAATAAAATGTTAATCTGTAGGTCTTCTGTGCCTATTGAAATATTTCTGATCAGAGAATATACCATAATTTTAGGCTCTGATTCACAGGTATCTGCTTTTAGCCTTTCTGTTTTTAATTCATGATAGAACACCGCTGAAAAACACAGTGTGTTTATGCTCATAAATAAATGTCATTCTTCGGCAACTGCACAAGGTCTTAACGTGTCCTTCAATTATTTTCCAGACAAAAAAATCTGCCTAATTTTCAACCTCTTGATGTGGATGCCAGAAATATCCTGCCTTGCTTTACCAAGTGAGATCTCTCTCTCTCTCCCCACCGCCCTGCTCCCATTTTCTTTCCCTCTGCCTGTCTCCTCTCCCTCCCTCTTGTAGCCCATTCATCATCTTTTTATTGTTTAACATAGCTACAGACACAGGCTGTGTTTTTCTCCACACTATATAAGCTAGAAGAAAATATAACGTGCAAAGTCCAAGTCAAGAATAGCCATTGATTAGAGATGATGTCAGAAAGATGATAGAATTGGGAGACTCAGACCATTTATTCCACAGAGAGACACGGATTCAACAATATGTGGACCAATTCCCTTTGTGAAAATTCTGGGAATGAGGGAGAGGATTCTGCACCACCACAGGCAGGTACAAACTAGCTGTATACATGTTTGTAGGAAATTTCATGGCACTCACTGGCCATCGCCCCTCCCTCTGGCTCAGAATTGAGCCAGGGGAGAAAATCCAGCTCTCAATGGCTTCTCTTGGAGGAGAAGGAAAGAATGTAGCATGAGACAAACATTCTAGTTTCTTGAAAATCACCCAAGGAACTCTTTTTTGTCTCAGCTGTCTCCGAGTGCTGATGAGACCCAACGTACACTAGATGCCTGGGGACCACTAAGAACAAAACAGAGCTAGATGACCTGCTGTGCTCAGAGGCCCTGCTGTACAGCAGGCAAAGCTGTTAGAGCATGGCAGCTTCTCCCTCAAGGGGCAATGGGAGGAATGGGGAAAAAAACAAAACAAAACAAGAATGGAGTGTTTGTTCAAAATTCTATCTTTTTAGAGAGATTCCTGAGGGATTGGTCTCTGTCTTACCTGTCTTAGAGCATCGACAGGACTCTACATGCCTGGGGACTGATGAGAAAGAAAATGAATTGCGAGGCATACAGCAGACCCAGAGAACTTACAGGACCATAGACACACACCCGAGGGAGCAAGAAATATAAGCACCTGAAAAAAGAAAGAAGCAAATTCACTATAGTGGAGAATTTACATATACACGTCTAGGGAAAGCACAATGAGAGAAAAGTGTGGGAGGCCCCCAGCATCTCCAGCTGGACTGGCTGGTGAAGATCTTTCCCTCTATAAAGTCAGTTCACAAAGACCAGGAGATGTGGTTGTTTTTTCAGATTCATGGATCTCAACTCAAACTAACAAGGCACATAAAGAAACAAAAACAGCCAAAACAAAGCCATAAAATAAATCTTCAGAAAATAATCCTAAAAAATGAATATTTTGCCAGAAAAAACAACCATATAATCAATCAATAGACATAAAACATAATTAAACAATCAGTGGTGAGACTCAAGTAATCTTCTCTCTAATCTTAGTTCCTAAATCTTAGTTCTTTACAAATTATCTAAATGCAGATATTTTCAGCAAAATTACATTCAGACTGTCACTTCATTATTATCTATTAGAAAAAGGCAATAGAATTAAGCTTTTTTTTTTTTTTTGAGACAGAATCTCACTCTGTCTCCCAGGCTGGAATGCAGTGGCATGATCTCGGCTCACTGCAAGCTCTGCCTCCTGAGTTCAAGAAATTCTCCTGCCTCAGCCTCCCGAGTAGCTAGGTTTACATGCACCACTAAGCCAGACTAATTTTTGTATTTTTAGTAGAGATGGAGTTTCATCATGTTGGCCAGGCTGGTCTCGAACTCCTGACCTTGGGTGACCCACTCTCCTCAGCCTCCCAAACTGCTGGGATTACAGGCGTGAGCCACAGCGCCTGGCCCAATTAAGCTTTTAAAGCACAGATGCTATTATGATTTTCATTAAAAAAAATCTTAGAGACCTACAACATTTTTTTACTATTTATTTATATTTTAGGGCTTAGATTCTATTGGGATTTTGCAAACAAATAATATACTGTTTTTTTTTACTATGCTTAACAGCCTAGAAAAAACATAATTACATAATGTCACAAAATCTCAATAAAATTCAATAAATTTTAATATATAAAATGCAACTGAAAATCAACAAAAAGAAAACCAAGAAGATACAATCACTCAAGAAATTTGTAAAAAAAATCACTATAAGCATTAAGTTAAAGATTAATTAGAACTATAGTGTAAACAATTTACAATGCAGTCAAAGCTGTGTAATCGCTACTTGGCAAGAATTTTTATTGCTCTTTGCTACATTCATCCCTATATCAAAAATTAAAATTATTTTCATGAAGTTTTTATGTTTGTTTTGTCTTTTACTTCCACAGAATCCAGCTGCTCTATGCAGTTTCTTTTGAATTTTCTGACTGTATTCCATAATGTTATGCCCACTATCCATACCAAAAATTGCCTTCTTAACTCTTTCTTTTGTCTGTATGTATGTGAATGCATATATACATATATACATTCACACATATATATATGTTCATTTATACTGTTCGTTTTTTATCTTGTACCAGAAAATGGAGAAAGAACAACAAAACAAATAGTTGAGAGTATGAGCAGTTAAAAAAATACACTTCAAATTCTAAAGATAGTTTTTTAAACATTTACTGAAATAAACATGCTGAAAAAAGAAACAATTGTTTAAAGCTGGGAGAGAATATAACATTCACTATCAGTATTTAAATGCCTGAAGTTTTTAGTTGAGGAAAGTAGAGTTTAAAATGTGAAACCAATGACAGCCTTAATTTTGAACGATGAAATTCCTAGAAACCGAGTGTTAGATGGAACATAATGATTCCTTGTCAATGGGTAAGATTGAAACATTTTTGTTTCAAATGAAAAGTATTGAGTTTTAATACTTCTCTTAAAAAACATGTTAAAGAAACTAAGGAAATAGATTTGGAAAATATATAAACAATATTTACATGTGTCATCAACAATATGTTATAAAATGACCTATTAGAGAAATTGTTTTGCTTTTGATTCTTACAAAATGGCTTTGCATAATTCATTGCAAGGATTTATCCACTAATCAATAATTCATTATTTAATGCATTAATTAATTAATTAATTTCTAAAATATTCCTAGAAAATCAATTTTTTTACAGAAAATGTTTATAGTAAAACATTTTCTGTAAATCCTTGTGGTCAAGGAGTTGCAGAAACATGATCGACAAGATGAAAGATTTTTCAGTGAGGCTACCCACATCCCTGTAGTATGCATGACTGATAGATCCTAGATATAACACTGTTTATTGCATTTTACAGTTGTTTTCTGATTACCCTACTATGCTATTTTGAGGATATTGAGAAATTGATTTTAAATATAGGGGAAGGCAAAAGACCCAGAATATTCAAAACTGTGTTGAAAAAGAACAAAGTCAGAGCACTTGGCACAATTTGACTTCAAAACTTACTACAAAGCTACAGTAATCAAGACAGTGTGGTAATGGTAAAAGAATTGACACATATATCAAGGGCACAAAATAGAGAGCCCAGAAATATTCATAAAATATCTAGTCTTTTTTCTGTGTCATGAAGCTCCCTTTAGACTAAATCACTAATTGGTAAGAATTTCATTGTTCTTAGCTACATTCATCCTTGCATCTAAAATTAAAATTATTTCTATAAAATTATACTAGTTTTGTCTCTCACTTCCACAGGATCTAGCAGCTCTGTGTAGTTTCCTTTGAATTTACTGACTCAATCCCTAATGGGTTGCCCACCACCAATACAAAAAAAATGTCCCTTTTAACTCTTCCTTTTGTTCATTATTTTAGCTCAACAGAGGTAATTATAATAACAGTTAATCATTACAAAAGCTTACTGTGTGCCAGGTATAATTGCAAATTCTCTCTGCACACTAGTAATTAACAATCACAAAAGACCAGGGTGAGAGATGCTATTATTATCTCCACTTTATGAGGAAACTGAGGGATGGAATATAAATAAATTACTTGAGATTGCACAATTTGTTCAGTCACAAGCCTGGATTGCTGTTCACTTTACCATTTGCTGTACTTTTGATTAATTTGATATAGAGGACAGGTGACTTTAGGGAGGATAGGGAGTCAAGGATGAAATAATAGCATATATGTTCAAATCATGGCTTGTTTATAGATTAGAATAATTTTGTGTGTGAGTGTGTATGTGTGTGTGTGTGTGTATCTTCAAACACATAAATGTGTTTAGGTAAACATGTCCCCGTGTTTGGAGATTTATGAAAATACATTTGTAACATGTTGATCTCATTAGTTGAGTTGTTTTAGAAATTTCTAAATATTTTTCAGTCTCTAAGCTCAGTTTAGTGTCATATAGTAGATGGTAATGAAATATTAAAACATTTTCATCTTCAAAGAACTTCTTTTATTTGGCAGTTCTCTTGAGATTATCAAGAATGTCTTGGACATTCTGAAAGTTTTATTATCTTTCAAACAATAGTTCATTCATGCTTTTATAAGTATCATGTTACTTTATGGAGTAGCATACTTTTCTGTTAAAAATATGATTAGATTATATAATGAATAAAGTTTCCTATCTATTAGTAAATTTATGGGGAGAAATATATATATCTTAGAGGAAAAAAGTGAAAATGCAACTATATACATTAGATGACTTAAGGAGGTTATTCTATGATTCAGAATGTTCTTATGTCATGAAAACACTTGGAAAAAGATAAAAATGTGAACATACATTGCAAATTAATATGTTTTGCCTCTTCACTCATAAATAGCCTTTACTCTTATATGGCTTTTGAAATAATAAATAAGCCATAGAAATATGGAAAAGCAAAAACATCTGTCACTGCTGTGAACTTAGAGCAGTTCCATGGACAGCTTAGAAATATCAAGCACTGTCTCCTTGACATGAGAGTTGGTCCAGATAATATCCCAAAGTACAATTCGCAGTTTCCTTTTAAGAAGAATGTACAGTGACTCAAAAATACAACAGTAGAGGAGCTACTACAAAATTCAGCCAATAAATTAATCCACATTAATATGGCATCTTTTGGGTTTAAAAACCTGGTAAAATTATTTTTAAAGGAAGAAATTTCTGCTTAGGCACATATATCTGCAGATAAATTTCCTTATGGTTTGGACAAAATTCATGCTAGAATTTTGAAGTTTTTTTCTTCTTCTTCTTAGTGTGAAATAATCAATTTCAGTAATTCTGGGGATTTCTTCAAAGAAACCCTGGCCAATGTGGATATAAAATGGGTTAAGGGCATGCTGTTTTTGTATGGTGTGCAGCAGGATGACTAAGGTTGGTTCATTGTCCTTATGGATACTTACTGTAAATAGCTAGAGAACAATACTCACATCTGTATGTTTTCTCAATGCCAGAATAACAAAGTACAAACTCATCAGAAGCCAGAGGTACATGGCTTCTTAAAATATTCCCATAGCTTTCTACCTCCCTTGGAATGACAGTCAAATCCCCTTAACATTTCCTTAAAAGGTTGTCACAATCAGATTCCTCAACACACAGCATTACCTCTTGGACATCAGCTTCTCCCTCTCTGTTGCTTACATCCATCCCAGTACCTCTTGCCTTCTTTTTGTTCTTCCCTCACTGTAAGTACAATACTGATTGATTCACTAAACAGTGCTTTTCATATCCTTCTGTTTGGCCCCTGTTCTCATCCTTACTACATTTTTGGTGAACTGACAATTTCTCAGGGAAGCATTCTATTAAATTGCAAATAGCCCTCAATATTTAATGTTATCCTTCTTAGCTTTATTTATTTATTTTCGGTATCCATTGCTTCTAATATACTGTGTATTTTATTACTTATTGTATTAGCATCTGTCTTGCTGAACTAGACTATAATCACCAGAAGTTCAGGAAATTGTTATCTGTTTTATTTACTAATTGTATTATCTGCCTGTTGATCATCCTAGTGCCAAATTATACTCAATAAAATTTGCTAAATAAATTAATGAACAAATAAAATATTTAATATAATTATTGAAAAAATGCATTTGTGTTTAAAAATACCTTTATAAATATTTGAGAACCTGTACTAGGATAATTTTCTTTAATTCACTGAATAGCCTATCAATAATAGCATTAAAATGGCTAAATAAAACACAAAACATACCCACACCTACACACGTGTGTGTGCATGAATCAACTCAACATTTAATTGAATCATGAGTACATATTCAAGAAAACCCTAAAGACTAATTGTATGTATTAAATAAGACAGATTTAGCTTTATAAATATTCTCTCTATGGAAAACAAGATTATAAAAATCATTGTCATAAGATATGGTCAAATGTTATGCAGTCAAAAAATTGGTAAGATAATATTATAGAGGTGGGTCAGGCAGTTATAAAATATTGTATTCTTTTGGAATGTTTGATATTGTCAGTTTTTTAAAATTTATAAATTACTGTGATTTCCTTTCTAAATTAAATATTCATTTACAACTTAAAAAAAAAAAGAATGAGTATTTCTGTGACTATTTTAACTATGTAAAAAATATCAACAAAATGCTATTTTTGGCTGGGCATGGTGGCTCACACTTGTAATCCCAGCACTTTGAGAGGCCAAGGTGGGTGGATCACTTGAGACCAGGAGTTTGAGACCAGCCTGGCCAACATGGTGAAATCTCTTCTCTACTAAAAATACAAAAATTAGCTGGGCATGGTGGCTCACGCTTGTAATCCCAGCCACTCAGGAGGCTGAGGCAGGAGAGTCACTTGAACCCAGGAAGCGGAGGTTGTAATGAGAGAATGAGCCATCACAATCCACTCTGGGCAACACAGACATACTCTCTGTCACCAAAAAAAAAAAAAAAAAAAAAAACCAAAAAAAAACCAAAAAAAAACAACAACTACTTTTTTCCTTTTTTAAAATTTAAATTTAATTTTAATTTTTTTATTATACTTTCTGAGATACATTTGCACAACATGCAGGTTTGTCATGTAGGTATACATGTGCTGTGGTGGTTTGCTATACCCAACAATCCGTCATCTACATTAGGTATTTTTCCTAATGCTATCCCTCCCCTAGACCCCTACTCCCCAACAGGCCTCAGTGTGTGATATTCCCCTCCCTGTGTCCGTGTGTTCTCATTGTTCAGCTCCCACTTATGAGTGAGAACATGCGGTGTTTGGTTTTCTGTTCCTGTGTTAGTTTTCTGAGAATGAGAGTTTCCAGCTTCATCCATGTCCTTGCAAAGGACATGAACTCATCCTTTTTTATGGCTGCATAGCATTCCATAGTGTATATCTGACACATTTTCTTTATCCAGTCTATCACTGATGGGCATTTGGGTTGGTTCCAAGTCTTTGCTATTGTGAATGGTGCTTCAATAAACATACATGTGCATGTGTCTTTATAGTAGAATGATTTATAATCCTTTGGGTATATACCCAGTAATGGGATTGCTGGGTCAAATGGTATTTCTGGCTGTAGATCCTTGAGGAATTGCCACACTGTCTTCCACAACGGTTGAACTAATTTACACTCCTACCAACAGTGTAAAAGTGTTCCTATTTCTCCACATCCTCTCCAGCAGCTGTTGTTTCCTGACTTTTCAATGATCGCCATTCTAACTAGAGGGAGATGGTATTTCATTATGGTTTTGATTTGCATTTCTCTAACGACCAGTGATGATGAGCTTTTTTTCATGTTTGTTGCTGTATAAGTGTCTTCTTTTGAGAAGTGTCTGTTCATAACCTTCACTGACTTTTCGATGGGGTTGTTTGTTTTTTTCTTGTATATTTGTTTAAGTTCTTTGTAGATTCCAGATATTAGTTGTTTGTCAGACGGATAGATTGCAAAAATTTTCTCCCATTATGTAGGTTGCCTGTTCACTCTGTTGTTAGTTTCTTTTGTTGTGCAGAAGTTCTTTAGTTTAGCTACATCCCATTTGTCAGTATTGGCTTTTGTTGCCATTGCTTTGGTGTTTTAGTCATGAAGTCTTTGCCCATGCCTATGTCCTGAATGGTATTGCCTAGGTTTTCTTCTAGGGTTTTTATGGTTTTAGGTCTAACATTTAAGTCTTCAATCCATCTTGAGTTAATTTTTGTATAAGGTATAAGGAAGGGGTCCAGTTTCATTTTTCTTCATATGGCTAGTGAGTTTTCCCAACACCATTTATTAAATGGGGAATCCTTTCCCCATTGCTTGCTTTTGTCAGGTTTGTCAAAGATCAGATGTAGATGTGTGGTGTTATTTCTGAGGCCTCTGTTCTGTTCCATTCATCTATATATCTGTTTTGGTACCAGTACCATGCTGTTTTTGTTACTATATCCTTGTAGTATAGTTTGAAGTCAGGTAGCATGATGCCTCCAGCTTTGTTCTTTTTGTTTAGGATTGGTGTGGCTATATGGGCTCTTTTTTGGTTCCATATAAAATTTAAAGTAGTTTTTTCTAGTTCTGTGAAGAAAGTCAATGGTAGCACGATTGGGATAGCATTGAATCTATAGATTACTTTGGGCAGTATGGCCATTTCACGATACTGATTCTTCCTATCCATGAGCATGGAATGTTTTTCCATTTGTTTGTGTCCTCTTTTATTTCCTTGAGCTGTGGTTTGTAGTTCTCCTTGCAGAGGTCCTTCACATCCCTAGGTATTCCTAGGTATTTTTATTCTGTTTGTACCTCAGGGTTAAGAAACTCACTCAGAGTTTCTTAACTACATAACTACATGGAAACTGAACAACATGCTCCTGAATGACTACTGGGTAAATAATGAAATTAAGGCAGAAATAAGTAAGTTCTTTGAAACCAATGAGAACAAAGAGACAACGTACCAGAATCTCTGGGACACAGCTAAAGCAGTGTTTAGAGAGAAATTTATAGCACTAAATGCCCACAGGAGAAAGCAGGAAAGATCTAATATTGACACCCTAACATCATAATTAAAATAACTAGAGAAGTAAGAGCAAACAAATTTAAAAGCTAGCAGAAGACAAGAAGTAACTAAGATCAGAGCAGAACTGAAGGAGACAGAGACACGAAAAACCCTTCAAAAAAATCAATGAATCCAGGAGCTGGTTTTTTGAAAAGATTAACAAAATAGACTGCTAGCCAGACTAATAAAAAAGAAAATGGAGAAGAATCAAATAGACACAATAAAAAATGATAAAGGGGAAATCACCACTGATCCCACAGAAATAAAAACTACCATCAGAGAGTACTACAAATACCTCTACACAAATAAACTGGAAAGTCTAGAAGAAATGGATAACTTCCTGGACACATACACCCTCCCAAGACTAAACTAGCAAGAAGTAGAATCTGCGAATAGACCAATAACAACTTCTGAAATTGAGGCAGTAATTAATAGCCTACCAAGCAAAAAAAGCCCAGGACCAGATGGATTCACAGCCGAATTCTACCAGAGGTACAAAGAGGAGCTGGTACCATTCCTTCTAAAACTACCCCAAACGATAGAAAAAGAGGGACTCCTCCCTAACTCATATTGTGAGGCCAGCATTATCCTGATACCAAAACTTGGCAGAGACGCAACAAAAAAAGAAAATTTCAGGCCAATATCCCTGATGAACATCAATGCAAAAATCCTCAATAAAATACTGGCAAACGAAATCCAGCAGCACATCAAAAAGCTTATCCACCATGATCAAGTTGGCTTCATCCCTGGGATACAAGGCTGGTTCAACATACGCAAATCAGTAAAAGTAATCCATCACATAAACAGAAGCAATGACAAAAACCACATGATTATCTCAATAGGTGCAGAAAAGGCCTTCGATAAAATTCAACACCTCTTCATTCTAAAAACTCTCAATAAACTGGGATTGATCAAACATATCTCAAAATAATAAGAGCTATTTGTGACAAACCCACAGCCAATATCATACTGAATGGGCAACAGCTGGAAGCATTCCCTTTGAAAATCGGCACAAGACAAGGATGCCCTCTCTCAGCACTCCTATTCAGCATAGTGTTGGAAGTTCTGGCCAGGGCAATCAGGCAAGAGAAAGAAATAAAGTGTATTCAGATAGGAAGAAAGGAAGTCAAATTGTCTCTGTTTGCAGATGACATGACTGTATATTTAGAAAACCCCATCATCTCAACCCAAAATCTCCTTAAGCTGATAAACAACTTCAGCAAAGTCTCAGCACACAAAATCAATGTGCAAAAATAGCAAGCATTCCTATACACCAATAATAGACAAACAGAAAGCCAAATCATGAGTGAACTCCCATTCACAATTGCTACAAAATAATGATGCTATTTTTAAGCCCCAATACATGTTAACATTAAGATCTATTTTATGGTGTGAAAACCATGAATTAGCTGAACTATTGTTTATGGGTTTTATGGTTTCAGAGAAACTATAAAGTAGAAAGGAAGAATGTTTGAAACTAATATAAAAGTAAAGCCTAACCAAACCTTAAAAATATCAGATTTATCATTAAATCTTTAAAAAGAAAGAAAGATTAGAGTAAAATCTGTGGACCTGGGAAGTCACATTCTCTTTGTCTTACTTGGTTAACAGCTTAATTTTCTCTGAATCCTCTTTTCATTGACCCATGATACAACTAGACCAAACTAGGCAATGCCAGATGATCATTCCTTAAGGATGCTCTTACTAAAGCATTGCTATATGTATAAAGGTAATTTTCATTAATTTATCATTTAATAAAAATTAATACACAGACATATTAGTTCTCGTGATCCATTTCTAACCACCAATTCCACTCACGAATTTTACATGCAGAACATTCTGCCTCTGATATCATTAATCAAAAATATCTTTCTCTTCACATCATTGAATATCAAACACAAAATTAAGTGTAGAGTTTAAAAAGATCTAAGATCTTTATAGGATAATATTGGATGTATATTTGAAAGTGATCAACATTGATTTTTAAAAATACCAAAATTTAATGCAAAGTTAATGCTGCACATTTTGACATTTAAATTTTTGGTAACATTTTTTCATAGAACTTTATCACTTGTTTATTTGCTTATTACTTTGCTATTTATAATCAAAGCATGAAATAATTTTAGTTTAATAGCAAACTGTTTTTATTTTCAAAATTTAAAATACTTGTTTTAAGTTAGTAATTTGAGAAATAAACTTAATATATATATTTTAATTGTTTCCTTTTCCTTGATTGTTATTTGTAGAAAAAATTCTGAGTCATATTTAAAACATATACTTATAAGCTTATAAGTATATATTTAAGTATAGAGAAATATATCTGATATTTATGTTCTATTTTTCCATATATTTTAAGCCTGCAACACTAATCTTTGTTCTTAATTGGAAAGGAAATGTCTCACCCAATTGAAGCAGCAGTGATGGAAAATGAAGATGAGTTTAATATAAATATGAATAATTTTATTATCAAACTAGAAAACTTTATTAAAAAATACTTTCTGTGGAAAAAAACAAACTGAGTGAGGTAGAATGATGGCAATCTTTAGGCCTTTGCAGGTATTTGATCAGAAGTAGTTGTTTTTAATTGGGATAGAACATATCAAATGGATCTCCTATAATTGCTTATTCTGTCAATTGTAGGTAAAAAATTTTTTCAGGCTTAATTATTTTCTCTCACTCAAAATAAATTTCTTGTGGCATTTAACAAACTCTAATCAGTTTATTTTATGAAATGTTCATGTGTATTTGATGTGAATTCAAAGTATTGTTTGACTTTTTTCTTTATATTCATCCTTGTGGTTCAAAAGCTGCCACATACATCAAATGTCCTTTGAACACAAAAATATCTGATAATGGGGAGAAGATGTGCTTACTAAATTCATAGGATATAATAGATTTTGTTCCCTGACCTGCATCAAACAAAGAAACTAGACAAAAGGAGGAATGAATAGAAACTGCCAGACATTAGGTCAAGTAAGTCAGTTTCCTTAGTAAGTAAACAATTTAGAACTTCTCCTCACTTCTCAGTGCATGTTCTTCTGTCATCGCTGGTAACAGTTCAGAACCGATTTGTGTGATTTCTCTGACTAGGTATCAAGGTTGCAGATATTATCTTCTTTCTTTTTTAAAGTACTTAGACTATGGATAAGTCTGTTGGGCATAAACCAGGCTGCAGCTTTTTGAGTTTGTGATGCAGAGGTTTTATCAGAACTACACATCTCACATGCCTGTCTCCAAAACGACGTCTTACACAGTTACTGAACAAATCATTTTTCCAATTTCAATGTCAGATTTAATAACCAAGTGAACCCTCTTGTAATTCTTGAAGTTACTTAAACAACTTTCGTTTCAATTCAGGTAGGTTGTACAAGAAAAATAGGGGTGGAGGTAGGAGGGAAGTGGGCTGGATTTTTGTTATTTTATGTAATTTATTCATGAATTTCTACTTGGTATTTTTACCTCATCTGATTACCACCCCCATATTTCTGAATTTTGCTGTAAAATTTTCATTTGCAGTAGCTGCTCTACTGCAAATGAATTTGCAGTAGCAAATTGTCATGTAAATGATTAGCAAATTGTCATTCTTTATGTCTCTTTCCCTTTCAGTTTTATCCGCTAGCTTTAATCAGAATCACTATTCTAAGAATGTTTTAATTAAAATAATTAAGAAAGATACACACCTGTTCAAATTGTTAGCATTCCACATATGCTTAAAAACACTTAAAGTTTTCTCAATATTTAAAAATATATAACCCTTTGGGCTCCTGGTCCTCTAGTATTTTACAGTTACTTTGTTTCCATAATCCAAATGGAAAAAATGGCCCCAGCTTCTATCCCAGATCCTGTTGAAAATCTCCCACTATCATATCATCATACCTCTGAGGGTTCCTAAACAGTTGGTTACATTAATCTATAATTTCTTACTCCTGATATCTGCTCCCAGAGCTCGTCTCAATTATCACCTGTCAAAGGTGACTTCTTCGCCTTCAGCTCTGTCCACGTGTGTGTTTTTCAACTTTAATTCCCCAGAGAAAAGCCAATGCAAGTGGTGGCACTTTCACCAAAGGTTTGAGATAGTAGGGGTGTGATAGGAAAGTAGAGATTATAACCCAAATCAAAACAAAGAACAAATTAAATACAATTGAACCTTGAAAAACATGAGGGTTAGGACACAGACACCCACCTCCTTCTGCAGTCGAGAATTCAAATAAAACTTTTGATTTCCCCAAAACTTAGCTTCTAATAGCCTCTTGTTGACTGCAAGCCTTACAGATAACATATGAATTATATATTGCATTCTTACAGTAAATGAGCTAGAGAAAAGAAATGCTATCAAGAAAATCAAAGGAAGAGCAAATACATAAATACTGTACTGTATTTAACAATACTATGAGTTTACATCATCTGTTTAAAAAAAAAATCCTTTGTCTGAAATGTTGGGCAATTGCAGCTGCAGACCTAAATCTGTGGTGCATATCAAGCAATTCAAATTTATATTGTAATGTCATGACTTTTCTTTGCTTCTTGAGAGTACTTTCAGTATCACTAGTGGCACTTTGCATGGGTTCCATGGTGTTATTCAAGGTTTATGATATTACACTAAACACAAGATAAAATATACTAGCATTGCAAGGGATCACTAGTGGCACTTTGCATGGGTTCCATGGTGTTATTCAAGGTTTATGATATTACACTAAACACAAGATAAAATATACTAGCATTGCAAGGGATCACATTTTACTGCCATACACAATTTACTAGAGACAAATTGCTCATGTGGAGATAATTAGCATTACATGGTGTTCTAAGGGGATGCTTGCAACGCTAGAACTCACCACAATAGCAATAGGAGGTGGCCACCACACTATTACAGTAGTACAGTATGCACTACAGGTAATTGTATGCAGTTATAATTTAATACTGCTTCTTTACATTTATCTATATTTCTCTCAGCTGTGAGTGGCACCATGTACAGTCTTTATTTGTATTTGTAAGTTTTGATAAATTTTAACTTTTTAATAATTGTATTTTATGATAATAAATGATAAAATATACTAGTATCTGCACATACTTTATCCATTCATGACAGATCTAACTTTTTTCTTTTTTTTGGCTATTTCTAGGCTACATAGTTTATTTGCAAGTTTTTTTTCAAATATTTGCAAATCTCCAAAAAATTTTCCAGTATATTTATTTTTAAAAAATTTTGGAATTTGAATTCATACAATTCAAGCCTATGCTTTTCAAGGATCAACTATACTATGATCAGTATTCTTCCAAGTTCCTTTTATATCCTTCAACTTTGCTGGTTTGTATTTCTCATCCTTCATAATTATCCCCAAACCCAAGCCTTCTGCCATTTTCTGGGCCATTTCCAAATTCCCAAGAGGTTCGTTTCTCTGGAGTTTTCAGAAACCATTTTTAATATTTTTGACTGTATTATATAAAATTACCTAACTCCTAGATTGCTTTACTCCTATAATTTTAGCATACCCTAATGTCTAACAAAAATGAATAAACACAAACAGGCAAATAAAGGCCATTAGCAGTGTTGATCTAAATTTCTTCATCTACGAGTGAGTCTATAGATTATAAGAATCCTGTAAGACTTAAAACACAGGTCCTTGGGCCTTATCCCAGACATATTTATCTGGAATAGTTGAGATGTTGGCACAGAAATCTGCCTTTCAATAAGTTTGCAGGGTAATATTCAAAATCTCCTAAAGTTGGACAGTCACCTATGGTTACTTTTATGTGTCAATTTGAGTGAGCCACAGGTGCCCAGATTAACCATTGTTTCTGAATGTGTCTATGAAGGTGTTTCCAGAAGAGATAATCATTTGAATCAGTGGACTCAGTACAGTATATTGCCCACGCCATTGTGGTCAGTCATATTTCAACCTGTCAAAGGCGTGAATAGAGCAAAAACTGGAGGATGGAAGAATTTTCCTCTTTTATCCTGCCTCACTGCTTGAGTTGGGACATCTTATTTCTTCCCCTTTTCTTGAACTCGGATTTACAATTATTGGCTCCCCTTGTTTTCAGGCCTTTGAACCCAGACTGAATTACATTACAGGTTTTTCTGCATCTCCACCATGCAAATGGTAGATACTGGGACAACTCAGCCACCATAATCACATGGACCAATGCCTCATAATCTTTTTTACTCTCTCTCTCTAGAGAGACTAATACAACTGTGTAAAAGCTAGAGCATTTCTCTCTCAAGGAAAATGCAGAATCTGCAATTATAAATATGTTTAAACAGCATATTTATATATTTTTAATCTTTCTCAATGTCTACTGTTTTGAAACATAGAGCTTTAAAAATGTTTCTTTTACTATTTTATAAAAATAACAAATATTAAATTATATAAAATATTATACAGTCACATTTATATCACTGAAATTTTGTTGTAATAAAAATTATACAATAATGACATCTCCATTGTATATATGCAATTTACAATGGGATATGCTTTCATTTTACATTCCAAAATCTTTAATATGTTTATTCTATGCAAAGCATTGTGCTATACTCATTGAGAAGACAAAACTGCCCTGCTGAATTCAGCCTAAGGGAATATATATATATATATACACATATACATACACAAACACACACACACACACACACACACACAAATTGGCTATCAAATCAATACCATTAGGGAATATTATAGAAATAGCTTTCAATGAAAATGTTGTAGATAGGGAAGTCATTTTAGCTATAAACCACTTAATGCTGCACAACTGTTTTAAGCTTTTAAGTTAAACGTGTTTATGCATTTGTATACAATGAAAAACAAATAATGGAAGAAATAAAAGACTGAGTTTATGTAACAAATAGGAAGCAAACATCACTGTTGGAGGAATAAATGAGAATGTATATGAAAGAGCTTACTAACCTAAGAGATTCCTAAGGAAATACTATTTTATAATGTTAAGGAAAGAAAGTAATTTAAATCACATGATGGATAATAAAAGAATACATCAAACAAGAAAATTGTTGATTGTGGTTTGAATACAAGGATATTTATACAATAAATATTTTATTTAAGGAATAAATTTAATGCTGAAACTATAAAAACAATAGCATGAAAAGCATTGAGGTGTTTACTAAATCAACAACTGTGTTTTTATATAAAGTTTAAAAATTAGAGATAGATATTTAAGACATGTAGAATTGTAAATATACATTAGAGATAAAATTTTGTCAATTCCAATTAAGAATTCTTTAAATTTTCTTGTAAAAATAGATGCTTCAAAATGAAAGTTAGAAATGAGAAAAATCTTTCCACAAAGGTTTTTATTCAATATTTAATGACAAATTTACAATTAGATTTATTGATTTTATCAGAGTAGCTACTGCCATCTATAATTTCAGAAATGCTTCCAATTATTTATGTTTTTTAATTAACTACAATCAACTATGGAAATAAATTATCATCCCTAAAGCCTTTGGCATGGCATTTAGCACCATATTTTGTTTTATTTTTTGATAAGGTACAGTGATGACTCTATCCTGCATAGGGATGACAAACTGAGAATAAAAAAGACATAAAATGATTTCCAACACCTCAGGTGATCTCTAAACAGCATCAATAAAATTGAGTATTCTCTGAGCACTGTCACCAAATGTGGCATTCAGGGTGATGGAACTGAGAAACTGACAGTCAATTACAAGCTCAAGGACACCGTGATATGATACATCTGCCAATTATATGGGAGCTTAACACTAATGCAGAATAAATGGTTTATATCAAAATGTGATGGAATGACAACTGGTAAGGAAGTATCAAAGAAGTGTTTTTTTTTTTCAAGGGAGGCTACACTGAAAAGAAATTTCAGTTTAGTCTTCTATTTTTATCAATATAGTCAAAAGAAAAGACAATGGGAATTCTTTAAAATATAGAGCTCTGTAGAACTAATATTAATTCCATGATTGGGGAGCAAAGATAAAAAATCACTACTTCCAATGTTATCAGACATTTTCACAGAGCAAATTTTATCCGTAATTTTGTTTTTATTAAAGCATTATGAAAACTTACAATTGAGCTACATATAGTGATCTATCAAAAAAGAATAAATATTACTAAATTAATTTGAAGGCAGTAGATGTTTTGGAAAGAAAAAATGCTGGTAATATTTTTTACTATAATATCATAGAAGACAAAAATAGTCTGCTTTTATTAGATGAGTGACTCTAAGGGTTTTTAAAAATCGTGGAAGATATCATTGTCTCAATAATCATATATGTTTATATGTTAAGGTAGCATCTTATTTATTCCTGTCTAATAAGATTCATCTCTAATGACAGTTGATAATATATGACCTGGCACTTGAGGAAAAGGTGAGACAACCCCAAATAAACGATTGTGTTCAATTTAAGAAATTCAAGACAGAGGAAACAGCATTTACAAAGACAAGCAGATATTTATTAAACTGGCATATTTTGACATAGTTGGAATAGAGAGTAAGAAAATATGGAATCAACTAAACGTAGAAATGTAAGCTACCTAGTCAAGAATCTAATTACAATAAATTTTGTTTTATGCAACAAGATACAGTATGATTTTCCTCAAAATGTATCAACATATAATTAATTTTATGAGATATTTTACATAATGTTGGTTGCAATATAAAAATATATTTCTGTAAGATTTGGACTGACTTAGGAAAACCTGCAGATTCAAAAGTACAGTTAAACAGTGATTAGATTATTTATAGTTGAAAATGTGCTGGGCGAAGACTGTAATATCATAATCTTTTTTTTTCTGAGACAGAGTTTTGCTCAGTCACCCAGCCTGGAGTGTACTAGCACAATCTCGGCTCACTGTAACCTCCACCTCCCGGGTTCAAGCAATTCTCCTGCCTCAGCCTTCCGAGTAGCTGGGACTACAGGCACGCACCACCACGCCCAGCTATTTTTTGTATTTATAGTAGAGACAGGGTTCACCATATTGGCCAAGCTGGTCTCGAACTCCTGACCTCGTGATCTGCCCGCCTTGGCCTCCCAAAGTGCTGGGGTTACAGGCCTGAACCACTGCTCCCGGCCATCATAACCTCTTTTTTTAAAAAAGATGCCTAAGTATGTCCTCAAAGTGAAAACAGGTCTCTTGTGGGAAGGATGTATTTGGATCCTGATTTTGTAAACACATTCAACCACTCTGTCCTTTGATTGAAGAATTTAATCCCTTTAACAAGTAAGGTTATTTTTGATAAGTATAGACATATTTCTACCATTTTGTTAACTTTTTTCTTGTTGTTTTGTAAATCCTTTTTTCTTTTCTTCCCCTCTTGCTGTTCACCTCCGTAGTTTGGTGATTCTCTATAGTGTTAAGGTTTGATTCCTTTCTCTTTACCTTTCATGTATCTGCTGAAGTTTTTTGCTTTGTGGTTACCATAGGACCTACACAAAACATCTTATAGTTACAATAGGCAATTGTAAGCTGATAACAACTTAAATTTGGTCTGATAAAAATATCCTAGAATTTTACCCTCCCATCATCACAATTTATATTTTGATGGCCATAATTTACATCTTTTTAGTTTGTATATTTCTTAACTTATTGTAGCTATAGTTATTTTTTATTTTATCTATTTATTTTGAGATGGAGTCTTGCTCTGTTGCCCAGGCTAGAGTGCAGTGGCATGATGCTGGCTCACTGCAACCTCTGCCTCCCGGGTTCAAGCAATTCTCCTGCCTCAGCCTCCCAAGTAGCTGGGATTACAGGCTTTTGCTTGTCTAGGAAAATTCATTTCTCTTTATTTCTGAAAGATGAAATAGCTGGGTATAGTATTCTTGGTTGGAACTTTTCTTTCTTAAGCCCTTTGAACATATTATCCCATTCTCTTCTGGACTATGAGATACAGATTTGTACACTGAAAGCTGCTATACATTGATGAAAGAAATAGAAAACACAAATAAATGGAAATATATCGCATGTTCATGTGGGAAGAATTAGTATTCTTAAAATGTCCTACTACCCAAACCAATATAGAGATTTAATGCTATCACTATCAAAATTCCCATTGCATTATTCACAGAAATAGGAAAAAAAATCCTAAAATAAGTATGCAACCACACACACACATAAATAAATAAGTAAATAAATAAATAAATAAAACTCTAGCAAAAGTAACACTGAGAAAGAAAAACAAAGTAAGAGGCATCACACTTCTGGATTAAAAATTATATTACAAAGTTATAGTAAACAAAACAGTATCATTCTGACATAAAAACAGAAACATAGAGCAATGCAGCTTTATTCCTAAGAGTAAAAATATGAAAACAACCTAAGTTTCTATATAGAGATGAATAGATTTAAAAATGTGGTGCGTATATGTTTACACGATGTCAGCATTTCAAGAGAGGCAATAGAAAGATAAAATTGTGCATGTGTGTGTGTGCATATATATGTGTGTGTGTATATATATATACATGCAATGGAATATTATTTAGCCTTTAAAAATAATGAGATCCTTCTATTTGCACAATATGGGTGGACCTGGAGGACATTATGCTAAATGAAATAAGCCAGACACAAAAATAAAAATAATACATGATCTCACTTATATGTGGACTATTTAAAAAAAACAGCTCAAATGCAAAAAAATAGAGAATGAAATAGTATATAACATAGGTGGCGTGGGGGGAAAGAAAATGGAGAGACATCAGTTGAAGTATACAAAATAGTAAATAACGTAGGATAAACAAGTATAGAGACCTAACGTACAACCTGAAATTAGTATAATGTATTGTGGGGACTGAAACTGATATAATTGTATTGTATTAAGGATTTTTGTTAAATAAGCATATTTTAGCTACTGTTGTCACAAGAAATGAATTATATGATATGATAGATATGTTAATCTACTTCACTGTAGTAACCATTTTACTACGTATATGTGTCCCATAACATCATATTGTAAACCTCAGACATACATGATGAAATTTATTTTTAAAAAAGAATACATTTATGAGACATTTGAGATGCTTAATTATTGAATTCATGTATTAAGGTGAAAGTGTCACAATTACCATAATTTAAAAAATTTATATAATTTTGCAGTAATATGATCAAATAAAATAAATATAAGAAAAACAGTTATAGAAGAAACAGTGATTTCAGTATTGAGAAGATGTAAGTTACCAGTGGGGTATCCACTTGGAGTTATTAAGTAAATAATAGGAATTTTTGGAGTGAACTCGTAAGAGACAAAACAAGTTTTGACAGTCATTATTACCTTCAAATTGGTGTGTTTTGAAGCTTCTTAAATCAGTTAACTTTGGCTGTGTAACAAACCATTTTAGAACTGAGCCGTTTAAAGGAATTGAGATATTTATTTCATGCTCTTGCTAGTTTGGAAAACATCTGACGGGTTCTTCTGTAAGGAGTTCCTATCAACAAGTTTCAGCTGGATCCATTCATGTACTTAGTCAACTTAGTGGGTGGGCAGTATCTGGCTCATTTACTTAGCTTCACATGGGGCAGCTTGGAAAACTTGGGCTACTGTTCATGTGGCCTCATCATTTGGCATGCTAGCCTGGGTTTGTATACACGGTGTCAGCATTTATTTTTTAATTATAGTTTAAGTTATAGGGTACATGTGCACAATGTGCAGGTTTGCCACATAGGTATAGATGTGCTATGTTGGTTTGCTGCACCCATCAACTTGTCATTTACATTAGGAATTTCTCCTAATGCTATCCCTCCTGCTTACCCCCACCAGGCCCCCATGTCTGATGTTCCCCGCCCCGTGTCCAAGTGTTTTCATTGTTCAATTCCCACTTATTAGTGAGAACATGCGGTGTTTTGTTTTGTCCTTGTGTTACTTTGCTCAGAATGATGGTTTCCAGCTTCCTCCATGTCCCTGCAAAGGACATGAATTCATCCTTTTTTATGATTGCATAGTATTCCATGGTATATATGTGCCCCATTTTCTTAATCCAGTCTATCATTGATGGACATTTGGGTTGTTTCCAAGTTTTTGCTATTGTGAATAGTGCCACAATGAACAAATGTGTGCCTGTGTCTTTATGGTAGCATGATTCATAATCCTTTGGGTATATACCCAGTAATGGGATCACTGGGTCAAATGGTATTTCTAGTTCTAGATCCTTGAGGAATTGCCACACTGTCTTCTACAATGGTTGAAGTAGTTTAGAGTCCCACCAACAGTGTAAAAGCGTTCCTCTTTCTCCACATCCTCTCTGGCATCCATTGTTTCCCACCTTTTTAAGGATCGCCATTTTTACTGGTGTGAGATGGTATCTCATTGTGGTTTTGATTTGCATTTCTCCGATGACCAGTGATGATGAGCATTTTTTCATGTGTCTGTTGGCTGCATAAATGTCTTCTTTTGAGAAGTATCTGTTCATATCCTTTGCCCACTTTTTGATGGGGTTGTTTTCTTCTTGTAAATTTGTTTAAGTTCTTTGTAGATTCTGGATATTAGTCCTTTGTCA
Source organism: Pan troglodytes (assembly GCF_028858775.2). Taxonomy (NCBI): domain Eukaryota; kingdom Metazoa; phylum Chordata; class Mammalia; order Primates; family Hominidae; genus Pan; species Pan troglodytes. The sequence goes on along the minus strand of NC_072401.2, from coordinate 162,351,982 downwards.
GATGGGTAGATTGCAAAAATTTTCTCCCATTCTGTAGGTTGCCTGTTCCCACTGATGGTAGTTTCTTTTACTGTGCAGAAACTCTGTAGTTTAATTAGATCCCATTTGTCTATTTTGGCTTTTGTTGCCATGCTTTTGGTGTTTTAGTCATGAAGTCCTTGCCCATGCCTATGTCCTGAATGGTATTGCCTAGGTTTTCTTCTAGGGTATTTATGGTTTTAGGTCTAACATTTAAGTCTTTAATCCATCTCGAATTAATCTTTGTATAAGGTGTAAGAAAGTGATCCAGTTTCAGCTTTCTATATATGGCTAGCCAGTTTTCCCAGCACCTTTTGTTAAATAGGGAATCCTTTCCCCATTTCTTGTTTTTGTCAGGTTTGTCAAAGATCAGATGGTTGTAGATGTGTGCTATTATTTCTGAGGCCTCTGTTCTGTTCCATTGGTCTATATATCTGTTTTGGTACCAGTACCATGCTGTTTTGGTTACTGTAGCCTTGTAGTTTAGTTTGAAGTCAGGTAGCATGATGCCTCCAGCTTTGTTCTTTTTGCTTAGGATTGTCTTCGCAATGCATGCTCTTTTTTGGTTCCATATGAACTTTAAAGTAGTTTTTTTTCCAATTCTGGGAAGCAAGTCATTGGTAGCTTGATAGGGATGGCATTGAGTCTATAAATTACCTTGGGCAGTATGGCCATTTTCACGATATTAATTCTTCCTATCCATGAGCATGGAACGTTCTTCCATTTGTTTGGGTCCCCTTTTATTTTGTTGAGCAGTGGTTTGTAGTTCTCCTTGAAGACGTCTTTCACATCCCTTCTAAGTTGGATTCCTAGGTATTTTAGTCTCTTTGTAGCTATTGTGAATGGGAGTTCACTCATGATTTGGCTCTCTGTTTGTCTATTATTGGTGTATAGGAATGCTTGTGATTTTTGCACATTGATTTTGTATCCTGAGACTTTGCTGAAGTTGCTTATCAGCTTAAGGAGATTTTGGACTGAGATGATGGGGTTTTCTAAATATACAATCATGTCATCTGCAAACAGGGACAATTTGACTTCCTCTTTTCCTATTGAACACCCTTTATTTGTTTCTCCTGCCTGATTGCCCTGGCCAGAACTTCCAACAATATGTTGAATAGGAGTGCTGAGAAAGGGCATCCTTGTCTTGTGCCTATTTTCAAAGGGAATGCTTCCATTTTTTGCCCATGCAGTATGATATTGGCTGTGGGTTTGTCATAAATAGCTCCTATTATTTTGAGATATGTTCCATCACTACTAGTTTATACAGAGTTTTTAGCATGAAGGGCTGTTGAATTTTTGTCGAAGGCCTTTTCTGCATCTATTGAGATAATCGTGGTTTTTGTCGTTGGTTCTGTTTATGTGATGGTCTACATTTATTGATTTGCATACATTGAACCAGCTTTGCATCCCAGGGATGAAGCTGCCTTGATCGTGGTGGATAAGCTTTTTGATGTGCTCCTGGATTCAGTTTGCCATATTTTATTGAGGATTTTCACATGGATGTTCATTAGGTATATTGGTCTAAAATTCTTTTTTTGTTGTTGTTGTGTCTCTGCCAGGCTTTGCTATCAGGATAATGCTGGCCTCATAAAACGAGTTAGGGAGGATTCCCTGTTTTTCTATTGATTGGAATAGTTTCAGAAGGAATGGTACCAGCTCTTCTTTCTACCTCTGGTAGAATTCGGCTGTTAATCTGTCTGGTCCTGAGCTTTTTTTGGTTGGTAGGCTATTAATTATTGTCTCAGTTTCAGAGCCCGTTATTGGTCCATTCAGAGATTCAACTTCTTCCTGGTTTAGTCTTGGGAGGGTGTGTGTGTCCAGGAATTTATCAATTTCTTCTAGATTTTCTAGTTTATTTGTGTAGAGATGTTTATAGTATTCTCTGATGGTAGTTTGTATTTCTGTGGGATCGGTGGTGATATCCCCTTTATCATTTTTTATTGCATCTATTTGATTCTTCTCCATTTTCTTCTTTATTAGTCTTGCTAGCGGTCTATCAATTTTGTTGTCAGCGTTTTAAAAGAGGGAGTAGAAGGATTCAAAGCCTTTAAAAGCCAAGGCTCATAAATAGCATACCACCACTTCCATTGTATTTTATTTCTCAAAAATACTCAGACCAAATTTAGTAGGAGGGAAAGAAGCACCACTTCTTTATGGCTGGAGCTATTGCAAAGGGACTTAGATTTAGGAAGGGGATGAATATGCAGGCATGTTGGATACATTCTCAAAAATATAATAAATACAAGTTCAGTAATTTTTAAAGAGTTCCAAAATCAAAACAAGGAAAGTGTTTTTTTGATACAAGGTTGAAGCAGTGAAAAAAACTGATTAGAAACAGAAAAAGTCAGATGCTAGTGGGAAGACTAGGAGATAACTATTCAAAAAATTGCAAATCAAATATAAATCTAAGGTAATCTTGAAAATCATATTTCAATGTTTAATTTTCATTCATCATCTAGTCATTAATGGTGAGAAGTCAAACTTTGAGGAAATATAAACATAACTTTATTTAACCTTTTTTATGTGCTGGAACTTAGTCTTGAGCAACACCCTGCTTATTCAAGTTGTCTCCTTTCTTCCTTTTTTTTCCCCATTAGATAAAATGTTGTAATCATCAACCAGCTTTATTTAACCATTGGCAATTGTCTGATGGAATTGATATTTTTTATTTCTAATTATGTAGACTTCTTTTGGATGTATTTTGTTTTTAATCTAAATTAACAAATTTTATATTTCAGATCAGTTTTAGGTTTATAAAAATTAATTAGAACTTCTTGTTCTTCAGTTTCCCCTATTATTAATGTATTGTATTAGTGTGGCACAATTATGACAATTGGCACACCTATATTGATACATTGCTTAACTGTAGTCCATGGTTTACATTAGGAATTACTCTTTATGTTGTACATTTCATATTTTTTTGCAAATTGTATGGCTTACATCTGCCATTACAATATCTTACAAAATAGTGTCACTGCCCTAGAATTTCCTTGTGCTTCTCCTATTCATTCTTACTTCACTCCTTTCTGAGAGGGAACTCCTGGCCAATCACTCGTCTTTTCAGTTTAGCTTGTTGCACTTAGTAAGATGCATTTAAGCTTCTTCTGTGTTTTTTCATGTCAATAGCTCATATTGTTTTTATCACTGAATAATATGCTATTGTATGAAAGCACCACAGTTAATCTATTAATCTACTGAAGAACATCTTGGTTGTTACTGAATTTTAGCAGTTACGAATAAAGCTACTGTCAACATTTGTTTCTAGGTTTTTGAGTGGACATAAATTTTTAATTCATTTGAGTAAGTACCAATTGGGTATTGTTGCTGTATCATATGGCAGCTTTGAAAAAACCTGCCAAACTCTATGCCAAATCATTCTACCGTTTTGTACTCCCCCAGCAATAAATGAGAGTCCCTGTTGCTCCACTTTCTCACCAGCATTTGATGTTGTCTGTGTTTTGAAATTTCACTATTCTAAAGGCATCTAGTGGTATTTCATTATCATTTTAATTTTCAATTGGCTATTGCCATATGATGTGGAACATCTTTTCATCTGCTTATTTGCCATCTGTATATTTTTCTATGGCTTGAGAAGATTATAATTAAAGTATTTTTCATGAACTCATAATTCATTAATAAGACAAGAAGCTAAATTAAATGACTAGGCAAAAGATTTAAAAATAAATATCACAAAAATGATCTAAAAATAGCCAATAGATACACACAGAGATGCTTATCCTCATTAGATATCAGGGAACTACAAATTAAAATGGCAATTATGTACCACTACACATCTAGTAGGATGACTAAAATTTAAAAGATTAATAATACCAGGTGTTGACAAGGATGTGAAACAATTAATACTCTCATGCATTGCTGGTGTAAATATAAAATGGTACAAGAAGTTTGGGAAACAGTTGAGAGGTTTCTTTTATTTAAATTTTAAGTTCAGGGGTACATGTGCAGGTTTGTTACATAGGTAAGCATGTGTCATGGGGTCTGTTGTACTGATTATTTCATCATCCAGGTATTAAGCCTACTATCAATTAGTTATGTTTTCCTGATCCTCTCCTTTCTCTTCCCCTCCACCCTCTGATAGGCACCAGTGTATCATACAAGACTGATTCAACATTCAAAAATCAAAAGTTATATCAACAGTATAAAGAAGGAAAATCATGTCAATATATTTAGTCAAAGCCTCTGATAAACCAGACACCTATTCATAATAAGAACTCTCAAACTAGAAGTGGCGTATAATTATTTTATACATTTTAATGTGATTTGTTAATATTTTATCAAACTTTTAGCAATATTCATGATAGACATTGGTTTATAGTTTTCCTTTTGTTAAATAAATATCTTTGCCTGGTTTGGGTGTTAGAATAACGTTAACCTTAATGAATGATTTAGAAAGTATTCCCTATGCTTCTCTCTTCTGGAAGAGATTGAAGAAAGTTGGCCTTTTTCTTAAAAGTTTGTGAGAATTCACCATTGAACCCATTTGGGCCTAGTTCTTTCTGTTTTGGAAGGTTATTAATTATCAATTCAATTTATTTAATATACATAGGCTTTATTCATATTATCTATTTGTTCTTATGTGAATTTTGATACATTATGTTTTTCAAGGAATTTGTCATATTTTCCTAGGTTATTAAACAAGTGGCCTTACAGTTGTTTATAATACTTCTTTATTATCTTGTTAATGTCTGAGATCTTTAGGGATGGCCCCCCTTTCATTTCTGATATTTGAAATTTGTGTTTTCTTTCTTTTCTTTGTTATCCTAGATATAGTTTTATCAACTTGATTAATCTTTTAATAGAATTTATTTTTATGTTTTAAAATTTTCTCTATTGATTTTCTGTTTTCAATTTTATTGACTCCTATTCTAACTTTAATTTTGCTTTGCTTACTTTCATTTAATTTGCTATTCTTTCACTAGTATCATAAAATAGAAGATTAGGTTGTAGATTGCAGATCTTTCTTCTTTTCTAATATATGCATTTTATATTATAAATTTCCCTCAAAGCACTGCTGCATCCTACAAATTAAGTTTCATTTTCAATTTCTTTAATTTAAACTAGATTTAAATTTGTTTTGTGGCCTTGTCCTTAACTTATGTATTATTTAAAAGTGTGTCATTTAATCACCAAGTATTCTGGAATTTTTCAGGTGTCTTTCTGCTTTGAATTTTTGGTTTAATTATATTATGCTATGACATCATACTTTGTATGATCATTATTATTTTAAATTTGTTAAAGTACATTTTGTGGCCCAAGATGTGGTCTATCTTGGTGAGTATTTCATGTGAGCTAGAGAAGAATGCATATACCACTGTCATTAAATTAGGTATTACATAAAGGTCAATTAGATTTAGTTAATTGATAGTGCTATTTAGTTCAACCATGTCCTTACTGATTTTTTACTAGCAGTGTCTGTTAATTGCTAATAGGCAGGTGTTTATTTCTTCAGCTATAATTGGCTAATATAAAATTATATAGTATACAATAGTATAAAAGATTATTCTGACTTCTTTTTGCAGATTTGATGAAATAATGAATAATGTGGAATTAAGAATCTTAGGAAATTTGATCTTATTTGGAGAAAATTATATTTTCTCATCTATGGTGAAAATTATAGAGAGTGATGTGGACTATATTTGGATGGATTTTGGAATTATTGCTGAACGGACTTGCTAATGAATTAGATGTGAAAGTTAAGGTAAAGAAGGGAATAAAAAAGACTTTATATCTTTCTTTGAACAATTGATATCATTACGTAAGATAGAGAAAATTATACAAAGGATTGTTTGGGAGAAAAGAATGTAATTAATAGGCCTATTTAGGGCATATGTCTCAAAGGTGGCCTTCATGGCCATAAAGTACTCATGTAGCAAGTGCAGGGAGAAGAGGCTCTAGCACTCATCACTGATTCCTGGATCTCACAATATTTAGAGAGTGAATAAAAGTGTAAGAGCAAGAACAGGCAATTGGAAGGAATGACTAGTGTAGCAGAATAGAAACCAGAAAAAAATAATTTTAGAGAAGTCATAAGGAAAATTAAAAATGCTGCAAGAAGGTGAGTTTAATCATTTATTTGAAATGCTGTTGAAACTTTGAGTTTCATACACTGGGTTTTGGTTTATCAGGTTTGAATTTTTCTCTGTATTCTAAGATTAATTGTATCTCCCTAAAATTCATATGTGGAAACTCTAACCTTCAGTAGCTCAGAAGCCAGACTTATTTGAACATGAACTATTTAAAGAAATTATTAAGTTAAAATGAAGTCTTTAAAGTGAGGCCCCAATCTAGTATGACGATGGCCTTGTAAGAAGAGGAGGAGAGGTCAGGGGTGCTCATGCACAGAGGGACGACCATGTGCAGATGCTGAAAGAGGGTGGCATCTGCAAACCATGGTGGGAAGTCTGAAGAAACCAAACCTCCTGACACCCTTCACTTATGGCCCCCAGAATTGTGAGAAAATGAATTTCTGTTATTTAAGCTAGCAAATCTGTGCTAATTGATTATGGCTAGAAAACTAATATGCATATATGTATCAATGCCAATGTAAATATCTCTTATTTATATATAATTATTGCAAGATTGTATTATTTCTACCTCTAAGAAGCTGTGACAAATTAAATCAGTTGAATAACTTATCTGGGACACATAATAATGAATGTGTTAGAAGATACAGAGATCCACAAAGTTAAGTAATTGCATTTAAAAGAAATCAGATGAAGCAAATCAAATCAAACATCTGACAATATCAGATAAATACCAAAATGTACAAAATCATTGACCATTGGACACCTGGTCATTAAAGTGGTGAAAAAGATAAAAATCAGTAAAAATAATAGTATGCTAAATCCTTTAAAAGAAAGTCAGTTAGCATTAGAATGAATAATAGAGGCATCAGGCCTTCAGATATTTTGGCAAAATAAACATTTTGTAATCAGACTATGAAAGTTCAATCTGAAGTGAAGAAAGATTTATCTTGCTAGTATTGTCAGATACCTATGGCAAAAAAAATTTAGCACCTGATTCATCATTTTGTTCATTTGACACTTTAAAAAATTTATTATAATCTAAAATGTATTAAATATAATGTAAATAGAATTTTTTAGAATTTTTGTTTTTACAGATAAATTCCCATCAAAACTTTATTTTTTTGAGATGGGGTCTTGCCCTCTTGCCCAGACTGGAGTGCAGTGGCACCGTCATGGCTCACTGCAGCCTTGATCTCCCGAGCTCAAGAAATTACACCACCGTAACCTCCTGAGTAGCGGGGCTACACATGGATGACACCACACTGGCTAATTTTTTTAATGTTTTGTAGAGATGAGGTCTCTCCCTCTATTGCCCAGGCTGGTCTTGAACTCCTAGGCTCAAGCAATCCTCTTGCCTTGGCCTTCCAAATTGGTGCATGAGCTACCATGCCCAGCACCATTAAAATTTTAATATGACACTTGTATTTGTTTTATGAATGAATTCATTCCAGATAGCTTTTTCAAAATGATAATTCACTTTCAATACCAAAATGTCCTACACATCTGTTTTTCTAAAACTTCCCTCAAGACATATATAAAATATTTGTATTTACACACTAAGGAGATAGAAATATGTGTCCATTAAGGATGCTATCAAAAGTAATTGATAAAAACATTATTAACTTATTTTCATTTCGTATGTTTGTAACATGCCACTTATAAATTCATATATTTCTTTAAATAAATATCATGAATTATATTATAAAGGAATATTATTATTATGTCAACTATTTTGAGGATCATAGAGGCTACCTTAAAATGTTGTTAGAAAATCACTTAAATCATATTTTGTATTAATAAATCTGATGCCATTTTCAGGCACAGTAGTTTTTTATGAAGCTTTTGGCCAAGTACTGTACAGCAAGGTTCAAAATATACCAATTTACATAATCCAATTAACTACTTTTCTGCTTACAAATATATGATGACTGATTTGTGTCTACATTATAATAAATAACTGCTCTACAGAACATGAAACAGAATTTCATAACATTGGTTATATTTCAATTATATTTTAAAAATGTTTTACTATATAAGAATTAAGCTTTAAAATATGGAGTTTTTAATGATCTAAGAAAAATAATTTTCTTACTCTTACAATTACTTTTCATCATCCATACCACTTTTAATGAACCTCAAAATGCCATTTATTCCAAAAGACAATTACACTTTTTTGCAGCCTGTAGACCAAATATTTTACAAAGCACCCAGTGAAATTGTGGCATATTACCAAATTATAAAAGCACCTTAGTTTTACAGATGTTAAAAGGTAAAAAAAGTGAGCACTAAAAGTAATATTTGTGTTATCATTTTATCCTGTTTAATATAATATCAAATGATAATATGAGAAAATATATCCAGCATTTTAGAGAAATGTTTAATTTCTCAAAGCCTATGTTATAACATTCTTCATGAAATGATAAAAATATCTACAAAGTTACAATGGATATTATTCAAAAATTATTTGAATTTAGATAATATTCCTGGTAAGTGCTTTATAGACAGTTTGTATCTTTCACAGAGAAATCTTATTTTTGAAATATGCTTCGTATTTCATGTGGGGTTTAAAGAACTTGGAATTAGTCCTTTATTAGTAATTACCTGCATTTAGCTTGTACCCCAAATGGAAAATCTAATTCTGTCAGCCTGATATTTGATTTGACTGGACTTAATAACTAACTTTTATATTTTGTTATGCACCCTGTTGAGAGAATGACATCAACTATTTTTTTCTGTCCTACTTACTTCCAATTTAATGAAGTAAAGTATTTCTCAAAAAAACAGAACATCTTTGAATTATACTTTTTATCTAATTATTACAGGAATAGAATTTCTTTGAAGTTGACAGCAAGAGATTGTATTTCTGATGTTATTTTCAGTCTGGCAATTACTGAATTATTGAATTAATCTAGCTATAACTATTTGCTGAGATAAAATGAAAGAATAATGAGGAAATGGAACAAAAATAGTATTTGATCATCAATCTGCATGTCAGTAAAGCAATTTCTTTATACTCAAGACCCTTTCTTGGCATCTGTGTTGCAATTATTACCTATTACAGAGATAAAAACACACCAAAGTTTACATCTCAGCCAGTTCCAGAGAAAAGTTAAATAAGTGTGTTTGCCTTAATGCAAACGTGTTTTTAAATTCTTTGATAAATCCATCATCTAGGAAGGTTAACTCAATGTTCTTGAATTAACTGTCCAAATTGATACACTTTTTTTATTCCTGAAGGTAGAGTTCACTGCACTCCAGCCTGGGCAACAGAGTAAGACTCTGTCTCAAAAGAAAAAAAAAAAAAAAAAAAAGGCAGAGCAGATGGAATGTGAACTTCTTTTAGAGATAAGTTTTTGCCAAACAAAAGCCCCTAAATATATAAAAAATTAACAAATATCTCCCCCAATTTAGCCAATGGAATAGAATTTCAGTGGAATTGAATCCCAATAGAAGTTTCCTCAAGTGGATCCAATGGTATAAAAATGTCATAATAGTTTATATGCCTCCAACTATTCATAATTAAACTGCCTACAAGGAAAGTTGTACAGATGCTCCTTGACTTACAGTGGGGTTAGGATCTGATAAGTCCACCCCAAGTTAAAAATATTGTAAGCTGAAATGCATTTAATACCCCCAATGAATCTATCATAGTTTGAGAAATAATGTTAAATCATTGTAAGTCAAGGATCATCTGTATTCCTATGACTCAATTTCTTCTGGTAGGCTTTCAGAGGATTCACTGTTAATGTTGGCATTGAGAAAATTAAATCAGCTGAGAAGTAATGTAGATAGATAGATAGATGATAGATAGATAGATAGATGATAGATAGATGATAGATAGATAGATAGATAGATAGATAGATAGATAGATAGATAGAGAGATGATACACAAATAAGCAAGCATGCAATAATAAAACAGCCATGACATATACAGGCCGTTAGTATGAATCTTAAAACCACTCATTTAAATACTATATCAGGACAGGAAAGAAGAGGAGTAACGTCTGTCTGTCATGAGCTGAAACTGTCATATGAGCTGAGGAGTTCAGCAGTGGCCTTGAGATGCATAGAGATCGGAGAAAACAGGCCACTTTTATCACAGCCAAAAATTGTTTTCTATTATTGCCAGATAAAAAAATCTAAAGCAAATGAAGTCTTAAATATATGAGAATATATATTGTAACCTTAAATTCACTTACCATCACATGATAAATATCTGTAAAAAAAATCAAAGTAATGCCTCTATTTAAAGATCTTAAAAATGGAATTTTAGCCACCAGTGACCCTACCTGCTGAGCATACCCTAAAACTGCAGCAGAGCAAAATTGGTGGACGTATACCCCAATTGTGTAACAAGTAGCACATCTTTCTATTTTATATAAATAGTATAAGATATTTTTCTCCAGGTACCTGGTCTAGGATGGGCTCACTGCTTAATTACTTAAACACACACACACTCTTTGCTTAAATGATTGAATTTATGTAAGCCATCCCTATTTGCCATTTTTTAAATACTAGTCACACATATGTGTTTGTAATAAAAGAAAATATTTCTGCTTAAAAATATATCCATATATACATAGATATTTTATTATATATGCATTATGCACATAGTATAATAGAGTTTATCTCTGGAGGAGCCACCAAGACATATCATGTGGTCCAAGAATTGCCTTAGATAGGAAGAGTATCTCTTCAATTGTAGAAGTATCTGTGGACAAAAATTTCAGGCAAATGAATTAAGTTTTTAGCTGGAGTGACAGGACATCATAGAGAGAGTTTCTCAGTTTTATTTTAAACATCAATTTATTAGATTCTTGATGCCGCATTCATTTCAATTCTTCATACTCAGTTTCTGTAGAATGGAATTTGTGGGAGGTGGCCAGTGACAAGAGCCACTTTTATCTTTCTTTTAGGAGGCACAGTGTTTTCCCATCAGAATTGAGGGGCTAGTTGTTACTGAAGACAATTAATATTAAGATTCATGTATTAGACTCACAATTATGTATCACCATATACCCACAAAATACCCAAAACTATAAATGTGAAAAGCACCAAGTATTTGCAAGAATGCAGAGCAACTATAATTCTTATCTATTGCTGGTAGTGATGTAAAATGCCTCAACCTTTTTTGTAAAGATACGAAAATTTCTTATAAAGTTAAAAATACATTTACCCTGCTACCTAAGAGTTCTGCAACTAGTTATTTATCCAACGTTAAGGAAAACACCTATCCACACAGGGCTTGTACACACAGGAATGTTTATGGAAAGTTGGTTCATTATAGCCAAAACCCGGACAGGACACAATTGTGAATCAAACTATGTTAGATTTATACAAAGTAATTACACTCACCATTAAAAGGATTGAGCCACTGATTTACATAGCTTGGATGACTTTCATTTTTCTTTCTCAGTGGAAGAAGAAGCCACACACAAAGCAATACCCTGGCTCCTTCAGAGTATGGGTAGGTCATTGAATGAGAAGTTTCATAAGGAAACATTTTTGAGTGTTTGAATATATGATGTTTTCATAGGGGTGTGGGCTATGTGGGTTCATGTACTTGTCAAAACTTACCAAGCTGTATGCACAGATTTGTGATTCTCACTCTACATACATTTTGCCTAAAATGAACAACTGTACATAAAAATTATCCAGGCTTAAACTATTTTTTCCCTTCACTTTATTCAACAGTTAAAGAGCGCCAAAAGCAAAAAGTGGAGTTATTCTGAGTAAGGGTTTGTCACAGAGAACAAAAGAAAGATGTTAAAATTATTAGAAAGAGCAGAGTTAAAATGAAAGGCCAATGTGGGGGTTCACAGTAAAGGGGAAAAGACTGAACACTGGAAGGAAATCAATGGGTAGACGCAGAGAGGTCAAGTGTGGTCTAAGAAAAGGTTTGGAGAGAATAGCCAAGGAAACATGCTAGATTCATAGGAAATTGTAGTCAGAGAGTTCAAATAATTCAACCATTTGAGGTTTGACAGGCCCCAGGGTTTGAGGATGTGAGTGATAAACTGACCCACAATAGCATATGAGTTTCCCAGGGCTGCTATCACCAAGTATCCTAAACTGGATGACTTGGAAGAGCAAAAATTGATTCTCTTGGTGTTGGCAGTTAAAAGCCCAAAATTAATATGTTAGCTGGGCCTTGCTCCCTCTGTAGGTGCCAGAGAAGGATCTGTCTCTGGCCTCTCTCCTAGATTCCGGAAGCGTCAGACACCCCTTGATGTGTAGATGGTATTTCCCAGTGTCTTCACATTATCTCCCCTCTGTGGATGGCACTTTCCCTTCACACGCCATTCTTTTCATGTGCATGTGTCTGTCTTCAAATTTTCTATTTTTATAAATACACAGTCATATTGGATTGGGAGCCACACAAATGACCTCATCTTAACTCATTACATCCTGCTATGACCCTATTGCCAAGTAAAGCCACATTCTTAGGTACTGAGTTTAGGACTTCAACATATGAACTTAGGGAGGATACAATTCAACATATAGCACATGGCTATAGGAACCAGGTTATTAAAGGAATTGGCAAGTTAGTGATGGATACTGAGAATGATGAGGGAGAAAAATAATGTAATATGACATGAGTCAGAGGACAAGGCTAAAGGAACAAGGATCTAGATGTGGCATGGGAAACAAGGTCAGTTGCCACTGAGGAGAGGAGGTGTGCGAGAAAGAGCAATAATTTTTGAGGGAAGCCAAATTGGCCTTATGTGCAGACAGAGAATGCAGAATTGGGTTGTGGTGAAAGGTGGCCCAGTGGATAGGCTAAGTGGAACAAGAGGGATCATACAGAGGAGGATCTCAATGTGAGTGCAAGTGAGCCAGCCAGCCTGTTAATGCAGGAAGGCTTAAGTCTTGCCTGTGAACTGGACAATTCCTTACTCATTGCCCTCACCTTATTTACTTAAAATGACATTACACTTTATGTCTTTTGATGCTTAGGAGGGAAAGGCCAAACTCTTTTCCCTGAAGGGCTTTGCAGTAGCTGCTTTCTTTGTTTAAAACATGATATTTGCATGACTGGGGCATTAATGTCATCCATCTCTCAGCTTAAATGTCACCAGCTTAGAGAAGCCTCCCTGCCAAAGCAATACAAAATGACTACCTGGCCAATGTCTGTCACATCACACCTTACTTTAACTATTTGCATGGAAGGCATCACTGTCTGACAAATTTCTAACTTGTTTATATTGTGTATGTTTTACCACATAATAATGTAAGCTTGCAATGAATAGGAACCTTAACTCTTGATTACTTCTGTGTTCCCAGCAACTAGAGCAGTGACTGGCACAGGGAAGGACTTAAGAAATATTTGTTGAGTGAAACATGATGTCTGTTGGTTCATCCTCATGTTCTCAGCATATAGCACAGACCATGCCATATCAGACGTGCTCAATAAATAATTGTGAATGCATGAATAAATAAATAGATAAATGACCAAATGTAATAGCCTTTTCAATAATTACCAGAGATGACACATATTGAGGTGACACATGATAACATTTTCCAGCCGGAAGCTGACAGAATGAATTACTTCCTCCAAAATTCTGGAAGATATAGCAAGTGTGGTAGGCTGCATAATGGCTCCAGGAGACATTCAGTCCTAATCTTCAGAACCTGGGAACAGATAACCCTGCATTGTAAAATGGATTTAGCAAATGTAATTAAGTTAAGCATCTTTAGATGGGGAAATTTTCCTGGGTCATCTGGTGAGTCCAATGTAATCACCAGGGTTTTTATAAAAGGGAGGCAGGAGGATTAGAGTTAGATAGAAGGTTAAGTGATGACAGAAGCAGAAGGAAGAAAGTCAGAGAGAAATGTACCCATAACATACTGGTGGCTTTGAAGATGGAGGAAGAGTCCACAAGCCAAGGAATGTAGAAAGGCTATAGAGGTTGTAAACAGCAGGGAAATAAATTCTCCTTTAGAAACATTCTCCTCTAAAATCTCCCCTGATATATCCAGAAGGAATGCTGTGCTGTGTACCCATTTTAAATTCCTGATCTCCAGTACTATGAGAGAATCAATGTGTGCGTATTTTAAACCATTCAATTTGTTATAATTTGTTATAGCAGTGATAGGAAACAAACACAGTGGGTGAGGGGCAAGGTAGAAAGTTTGGTTGCATGGATTCATTGAACTTTAGGAGGGAATCCTTGGATGGTAAATTTGTTTTGGCACATTATATTCATAGTAAAGTTACTACACTGTAACATATAACTGATTATATACCCACATATATATGTATTTTATATTGTTTTTCTACATGATACTAATTCATAGAATAAAATACAACTATTATTACCTAATTCCAGTGTATATGTATGTGAACTGATATTTCAAAAGCCAGAAATGATTTTGTCCCCTAGCCTTATTAGAAACACAATTGCCCTCTTTATCCACGATTCTTTATACTTATCTTTTGCAAAACCAATAATCCTATAAATGGGATGCATTGATGCTGCCTCACAATAGATTAAATTTAAGTCAATAAATAGCAATATAAAGCAATATTTTACAACTCAGAGAAATATTTTAGATGCTTACTACCTAAATGATGATTCATGGATCAGCAACATCAACAGCACCTGGGCACTTATTGAAAATACAGATGCTTACTCCATTCCAACCCTGTGGAATCAGAATTTACATTTTAATAACATCCCAGGTAATTTGTGTGCACAATGTATTTTGAAAAACACTGGTTTCTTTCATCCAATCAAATTTTGTTTTGTAAATAAGAGCTTTCCTATAAAATAAAAACCAGCGTTAGGACAAGAATTTGAATCTCACACTTTGAGATCTTTCTGCTAGTTTTTTTTTCTTTTCTGTGGACTAATAACTACTACCATCAACTACTAGTTTTGACTGAACATTTTCCCTTTAGTTGTGATCACCGCTTTAGTGCTGAGTGCGGGGGCGTGGGGCAGGAGGAGGGTGGGTGTGTCATACAGGCTGTTCTTTATGTGAGTATCACATGTGTCATCTTCCTAGCAGATCAGCAATTTCAGTTCCTCACTTCTGGGAGTAATTGACAATAACACCGGGTTTGGAAGAATCATAAAGTATTAATTCATTCTCTTTATTTTATAGTGGTGGAGAAAATGACCATAGTAGAAGGAAAATGAGTCCATGAAGTGCATAAAGTTGAAGAAGTCAAAAGGTCCTGAATATTAACAAGATATTCAACCTAAAAATATATCCATGTAAAAAATGAGAAAACATGACAGAAAGAGCTTATTTATTCAACTGTAAATTAAATTACATTTCAACTGCATTGAATTGTAAATTAAATTATACTTGTTTTTCTACTAATTTTGCTGATTTTTAAAAATATCACAGAGGCACTGATTAAATTGTCTTGCAAAATATTACATAAAACTCCCAAATATTTTATTTACAGTAAATGCCTTATATTCTGAAAAGAATTATCTGATAAAATTGTCAAGCTAAATAGCTTCCTCTGCTATACTTATTATAATGAATCAACTGGTGACAGAGATACCACAGAATTTAAAATCAGAACTCAATGAAAAATTAAAAAATTAAAATTAAACATTAAATAACAGATTTATAAGAAGGAATCATTTTACTATAATTATGTTCCTTTCCCCTTTTTAATATACTGTCGAATTATATTGTTTATACCTTTCCTAGAGAATTTAATTTATTTATTTTAAACAACCTAAAATTTAATCTGATTTAAGATATTATAATTCACTGGTATTGTAAATTCTTTGGAAATTTTAAAAGAATAAGCATTCATTTTTTTTAGTTTATATTGACCACAATGAAATGTGTTTTTACTCTACAGTTTCTCTCCTAACCTGTCAAATCTGTCACTTAAATATCTACTACACACAGTGTCAATCCTTAATGACCAAAATGAAACTAATCAGAAATTTTTAAGACATAAATACATTCAGGATGTATCATTATTTTCTTCATTGCTTAAGAGATTGGGAGAAAAGCCATTACATGTAAAATTGGAATAATGATGAGATGCATCACCAGTCATCAAATATGTTTTTGCCCATAAAATAAAACCAAAACAAAACTGACTAGATAATTAGGAGAACTTGATTTTTCTACATTTTAGCATGACAAATGAAAAAAAACTCATTTAAAATTCACAGTTACATGAAAGTAGACCAACATGTTAAGCAGTATTAATATAGATAGGAAATAGATTACCAATCAATGATTAATAGTCTTGTGTAAGAGTCAGGTAAACAGATAGATGACTGGCAGTTACAAAAATGTCAGAAAATATATTACGAATTTGAATAAAATTGTTGTATAGGTTATAAGACATGTGAAAACTAGTGATAAACCCCCTAAGTTCAGGTGCAGTGAGGGAAACAGGCCATGGCTTCATTACTTGCTAGCTGTGTAAATATACTAACATCACAGAACTTCCAAAAGCCTTTGTTTTCTTCCCTGTGGAAAGCTATATTATTCACTGCCTGGGGTAAAATTGAATGAATCTATTAATATTTAAACAATATTGCACTGATCCAAGTATAGACAACATGGGAAAATAATGAGAACAAATTTGAGTAATTGCTTGATTTCTCAACTTCTAACTGCATAAATATAACAAGGTTTTCAGCATTACATATGTGTAAAATATGCACAGGTCTATATTTAATTCAAAGGTAGCACAACTGAAACATCAAATCAATGAATTAGTTGGCCTATCATATTTTTGTATTGAACTTTTAATTCAAGCATAGACCATCTTCAGGCCTTTCCAAGAACGATTCATCTAAAATGTCAAATGTCACTTCTTGGAATCAATATTATAATGCAAATTTAACAGAGCCTAACAATGATATAATTTTTTTTCGTATACCCATAATAATTATTAAGGTAAAAATATTAGTGTTTTCATTGAACATGAGAGTAGAAAATTAAACTTTCCTATTTGATAATGATTCATCTTATAATAAATCTTCTAGAGAAAACAGATCCTCACAGGTGGGCAGGCATCTTGATTCTGATGCTTCTGAAGAGAGAAGTAAGACATTATTTCCTGACTTTTTAATGATTGCCATTCTAACTGGTGTGAGATGGTATCTCATTGTGGTTTTGATTTGCATTTCTCTGATGGCCAGTGATCATGAGCATTTTTTCATGTGTTTTTTGGCTGCATAAATGTCTTCTTTTGAGAAGTGTCTGTTCATGTCCTTCATCCACTTTTTGATGGGGTTGTTTGTTTTTTTCTTGTAAATTTGTTTGAGTTCATTGTAGATTCTGGATATTAGCCCTTTGTCAGATGAGTAGGTTGCGAAAATTTTCTCCCATTTTGTAGGTTGCCTGTTCACTCTGATGGTAGTTTCTTTTGCTGTGAAGAAGCTCTTTAGTTTAATTAGATCCCATTACAACAGGTGCTGGAGAGGATGTGGAGAAACAGGAACACTTTTACACTGTTGGTGGGACTGTAAACTAGATCAACCATTGTGGAAGTCAGTGTGGCGATTCCTCAGGGATCTAGAACTAGAAATACCATTTGACCCAGCCATCCCATTACTGGGTATATACCCAAAGGACTATAAATCATGCTGCTATAAAGACACATGCACACATATGTTTATTGCGGCATTATTCACAATAGCAAAGACTTGGAACCAACCCAAATGTCCAACAATGATAGACTGGATTAAGAAAATGTGGCACATATACACCATGGAATACTATGCAGCCATAAAAAATGATGAGTTCATGTCCTTTGTAGGGACATGGATGAAATTGGAAATCATCATTCTCAGTAAACTATCGCAAGAACAAAAAACCAAACACCGCATATTCTCACTCATAGGTGGGAATTCAACAATGAGATCACATGGACACAGGAAGGGGAACATCACACTCTGGGGACTGTTGTGGGTTGGGGGGAGGGGGGAGGGATAGCACTGGGAGATATACCTAATGCTAAATGATGAGTTAATGGGTGCAGCACACCAGCATGGCACATGTATACATATGTAACTAACCTGCACAATGTGCACATTTACCCTAAAACTTAAAGTGTAATAAAAAAATAGACATTATTATCCCCTTCACCGTTTTGTCTCTTTTCATAGCTATGGCACTTACATCTGACTGAAGGCAAGATTTCATTTTTGTTATGTTTGTTATTTTTTTTCTGTCTGAGGAAGAACTAAATAAACATGCAAAACACTAAGGGAATGTTAAGGAAGTGGAGCTCATCTGTCTCCAATCCCATCTGAGAGTCTGGATTTTAGTCTTCACAGAGAAATGACAAAAACAGGTTAAAGGAGGCATGTTGAGTGTGAGACTGAAAAAAAGCAATGCCACTCATAAAAGACAAATATGATTGTGAAAGAATTTCAACTATCACACAGACCTCCAAGTAGAAACAAACAGATATCCTCAGGAAGTTCACAAGCAAAGACTTCTATATCCAGACAAGAAGGGGGAACTACCACAGGACCCTACAGGGGAGCTTTGTTATATGGGCCTCCATGTCCATGCTGTAGGAAGAGACTTCCCCTAAGTGGTCTACTGGTACTGCCTTTCAGTGTCCATACAGTAATATGAACAAGGCTGCTCCCGCCTATATGTAAAATGTTACCTCTATTCATTTCCTACTTCCATGCAACAAATTACCACAAATAAAGCGCATTAAGCAGCATACTTCTATAGTCTCGCAGTTTCTATGAATCGGGAGTTGGACATGGTCTAGCTGAATTTTCTGTTTCAGGGTCTCCCCAGGCTGCAACTCAGGTGTCAGTTGATATTGTGCTCTCATGAGAGTCTAGACTGTTAAAGATCCATTTCTAAACTCCTGCAGGCGGTTGATGGAATTCATTGAGATTTCCGTTTTTGTTCTGGCTGTCAGCCAGAAGGTGTCCTTAGGTCCTAATCTGCTTCCAGTGTCCTACCTTGTGTCCCATACATAGCTATGGCTATGGCTGTTTGCTTCTTCAAGTCCAGAAGGGGAATCTTTCTAACCCAGTCCCTCTTTTTTTATTTTTATTTTACTTTAAGCTCTGGGATACATGTGGTGAATGTGCAGGTTTGTTACATAGGCATACATGTGTCATGGTGGTTTGCTGCACCTATCAACCCATCATGTCGGTTTTAAGCTCCACATGCATTAGGTATTTGTCCTAGTGCTTTCCCTCCCCTTGCCCCCCCACCCCACTACAGGGACTGGTGTGTGATGTTCACCTCCCTGAGTCCATGTGTTCTCATTGCTCAGCTCCCACTTATGAGTGAGAACATGCAGTGTTTGGTTTTCTGTTCCTGTGTTAGTTTGCTGACAATGATGGTTTCCAGCGTCATCCATGTCCCTGCAAAAGACATGAACTCATTCTTTTTTATGGCTGCATAGTATTCCATGGGTGTTTATGTGCCACCTTTTCTTTTCCAGTCTATCGTTGATGGGCATTTGGGTTGCTTCCAAGTCTTTGCTATTGTAAATAGTGCTGCAATATGTGCATGTGTCTTTATGGAATGATTTGTATAGCATGAATGTGTCTTTATAGAAGAATGATTTATAATCCTTTGAGTATATACCCAGTAATGGGATTGCTGCTAACCCAGTCCCTCTTTTTAAGAGCTTAAACCTGATGAAGTGAAGCCCACACAGAATATTCTCCCTTTTGATAACTTGAAATCAACTGACATTGTATTTTATTTATGTTTTTATATGACTTTACCCCTTTCATATTCTACAGACTATAATCAAATCAGATTCCATCCACACTTAAGAGGGATTACACAAAAGTGCAATTCTTTGGAGAGCAGTTTAGGCTGTGTCCACTATATTTTTCACAGATACAGACATTTCCTAAAAAAGATGGGAGTGTGAAACTGGGGAGAAGAAGACTGATATTTCTAAGACTGATGAGTTATATCAGACTGAATCCAGATGGAGAAGCTCCAAACACCACAATCAACTTGGGGCAATAGGTATGTGTGTCTCTGTGTGTCTGTGTGTGTGTGTGTGTGTGTGTGTCTGTGTGAGCATATCATATTAGTACTGAATTCGCATATATGTATAGTTTGAAATATCAGTTTCTTTAGGCATTTTTACAATTTGGGGAACCAGGCCCCTTTGTTTAATCATTCCTGAATTACTTTCAGATGTAAGAATCAACTTCTATTTTTCTCACTTAACAGAACTATTGTTTTTAACAAGATAAGGGTACTTTACATTGAGACAAATGGCTTTGGTGGCTCCAGAGGAGCAAACCTTCTGCCAGTGATTGCAGAGGCCACCCTCAAGGGTGGTGTTTTATTTTTCACTCCATAAGCTTGTAGCAAGTATGAACCAGTGATAATTTCTGAATACGTGTGACCACTCTATGGTTCTTGTAATTATCTGGGTTGAAAACTTTCAGGAAAGTATCTAGTGAAAAATATTTAAGTTGGAAACAGCAGGACTCAATATTGACCTAAATGTAAATTAAAGGTTGAGAAATTCTTGAATATACAATGTTATAAATGATGGTTGATAGCCAAATGTGATATTAAGCAGCATATAAAAATTGATTTTTTAATTATCATAAAAGGCCCCATATACTGGTAATTCTCATTTAGCTATCTTTTGTCTTCTTTATTCGTGAATAGAACAGACAAGATTATTCAGAAAAAAATCAATTTACAGGATTTGCCACCTTTTCAACTAAGGTTTTATGTGATGGCTACAGAATAAAATGTAGGGCCTATCTCTATATTTTATCTGTGTATGCTTAGAAGCTGAGCATGTCGAGATGTCTTAAATACAGTTCTTGAAGTAAAGTTTATACTATGTCTTCTGTTTCACAACAAATTATACTACTGCGGTCTCAGCCTGCCTTAAGATTGTGGCCATGTAGGGTAAGAATGAGATACCTAGTCTTCTCATTTTATGGATGAGAAAATTGTGATCAAGTAATCTATAC
Organism: Pan troglodytes; assembly: GCF_028858775.2. Lineage (NCBI taxonomy): Eukaryota > Metazoa > Chordata > Mammalia > Primates > Hominidae > Pan > Pan troglodytes. The sequence continues at coordinate 162,330,987 of NC_072401.2, read as the reverse complement.
ATAGAAGTGTAATTTATGAACCCAACTAAGGCCAGGGCTTGTAGTTGTGCCTGCACGGTTGCTGAAAACTGAAATTAATTTACTTTTATAAATTAAGTGAGAAAGCAGTGAGCCAGAAGGACCAAATTATTTACCAATGCTTAAACTCTAACTGGTAGTTTTAAAATGCCTAGAATATATGTACGATGATTTCATTGCCTATTCATTTTCTATAGCTATGTTTTTCGTATCATTCTCTGTAGTATCATTCTCCTAGTGGATAAGGATCAGGTTATACATAATGAACATTTCAAATAACCTCCAACAATCTTTGACATTCTACGTATTCAATAGGTAGTCATTGAAAAGATGAATGAATGAGAAGAAAATCACTTAGCCTGTAAGTTAATGATATAACATAACCAACAAAAAAGACAAAAAAGTTTCATTTGAGTTATTAAATTTACTTGTACTAAGGAAAATCAAGCAAAATAGTAAGGCAGGACTTTCAAATTTGAAAGTAAACAAGGATGGCTTCATAAAATAAGGCAAACTGAACCTGGTGCATAATACCTGCTTATCTCTAAAATATATTATTCGTGAAGGTTTTGAATTTCTGAAAATGCATTATTATCAAAGCAGGCATAGCACGACTTGCCTCATACTTTGATGTTGGATGACTAGTTCTTAAGCTATGTTTTCTTTGGGCTAAATCCTTGGTTGAAGGGTTTATAACTCTGTCAAAATAATAGTAACAATGGTAGCAAATACCAGATAGAATAATATATCTACATCAATAATTGCAGATTAGAATTTTAAAAAAGCTTTATAATAGTAAGGTTTAAATCTACTTTTCAATTCAATAGTGATGGTGAGAAAGTTTATTTTATTGTATAGTTCTTGGTTTATTTTCCAGTGACTGATCAATTGTGTTAATTGAACTAACACACATTTTACAAAGCCAAACATAGTATAAAAAGTTGTTGAAGTGTGCAGATCACCTGAGGTCAGGAGTTCGAGACCAGCCTGACCAACATGGAGAAGCCCTGTCTCTACTAAAAATACAAAATTAGCCAGGCATGGTGGCTCATGCCTGTAATCCCAGCTACTTGGAAGGCTGAGGCAGGAGAATTGCTTGAACCCAGGAGGCAGAGGTTGCGGTGAGCCAAGATCAGGCCATTGCACTCCAGCCTGGGCAACAAGAGCAAAACTCCAATTCCAAAAAAAAAAAAAAACAGTTATCATAACTTTGTTATGATGCATTATATTTGAAAAATATTTCAGTCTAATTAATTGCTTACAAAAAATATATGAACATGTTTTCATCAGTCTCATACAGAATCATCAAGGAATTTGAGGGAAAACAAAAATATAATTATGTAATCGAATGTTTTGTATTCAAGTATGTTATAGGAAAAATTAGTTCATTAACATCTACATGAACATAACAAATTCATAGATACTTTTATTGTTTTACTTCATATATGATCCCCTTTGACGATGATAATGATTCAGAAAAAATAAAACTAGAGGCAACTATAATTCAAACAAATATTAACCATGTAAGTTGCTTTTATGTAAAAGTAAAAAAAATTGTATTTATGTATAAATTCAATAAGAATTACCCAGCTGCCTACTGTTTAGGCACTATATTAGACAGTAGGAACATAGGGAAACAATTCCCTGCCTTCTAGCACGGTGATTTGCGACCCTGGCTCTGTTTCATTACTACTTCTGGAGCTATTGAAATAAAGACACATAACCCAACTTCAGGAAATTGCAATTCAGAACTTCTCAGGCAGGTCCCACATAATTCTGTTTAGGAATTCTATTTAGAAATAATTCATTTTGTGATTTGAATGAATGAGAATTTTTGAAAAGCCAGCTTTCTATGCCTCACTTACTAATGAAAAAGACATCATAAAAATAAATCTAACATCATAGAAACACACCCTGAATGAAGTATATCTAGCCCATTGTATTTTTTCCCAAAACTCATTGAGTGCGTCTCTGATTGTTTCATTCGGGTTTTGAATGGAGGATAAAAAAATAACAATTTTGCCAAATGTTAGTTATAGGATAGATTACGTTATAAAAGCAATCATAGAACTGATCATGAGTTATGCTAAGCATTTTGGAGTCCTTCTTGAAGGTAATAGGAGCTCTATGAAGAATTTTGGGTAAAAGAGTCCCACCTGTTGTCTGGAAAGTGAACACTTGTTGCAGAACATTTCAACTCTTACAGGAGGAAAGGAATACATACGAGACTGTTATAGCAAAAAGAGAGTAATAAAAGTGGCATGAACTCAGATACAAAAGAGCCAATTTGAAAGAAATGCCGAAGGGTCAATAAACAGAATTTTGTGAATTGTTGAGGTTGAGGTACATGGTAGAAGGAGAAATACAGAATAAGACCCATTATCCAAATCTCAGTTTTACTGTCACATGATCAAACACCTTCCCAATCTCTCAATTTAAATTATTTGTCTCTGCACTCTCCATTAGTGTGATATATTCTTCTTTCATCATGCACATCAAACTTTACAACTATATATTACTTCTATATTTTTCAAAATATATTGTCTCTCTAAACCATATGATCTCAGAAGATGACAATCATGTTTACTTTTTAATCACAGTATTTCCAGTGTTTAGAATAAATATTAGTAGATTACTAAATATGTGTTGAAGAATTTGAATGAAAAGATGCATTCAACTTATCCATAATATAGTTACATTCTTTCATCAGGGGTTATCTATTTCCAGCCAATTTGAACTCTTATTTTTAGGCATTGCAATCTATTTATTTTCCTGTTCTTTCTGTGCTTCCTCTCATCCCACACTATTTCCTGCACTTGTGTTTCCTCTTTCTTCCTATGCTAGTAACTAAATAATATCCATTATTAAAGGTTTTGCTTTTAAATTTCTTCATGTTATGTGAGAAAGAGCTAGAAACAGAGTACCTGAAGTCCATTTAAAAGATTACCCAAAAGATGAATAAGCAGGGTAATGCAATATGAATTTAGGTCTGCAAATTTTGAGGAAAAGGTCTAAGGTAGTTTCTTGGAAGACTTGTGGACAAATTATTGATTCTAATACTAACGTGAACATAGATGTCTTAAACCAAGAGGTTAAGACTGTCAACTAGAGCAGTAAGATTTTCTGCAACTTCTTCTACTTGGAATGGAGTATTTGTCAACAAATAGTCCTAGTTCAAGTCCTCCTTCTATAAACAAATAAAAACTGGACAAAATATATAAAACAATTATTTTCAGGCAATATGAATTACTCAGCATAGGATTACAATCCCTGAGAGAAGAAAAATAAACAAGATGATCATTAAGACAGCCTCATTTATCTGCCTGGAGGTAATTTCTGGTCTGAAAAGGAAGTAAATCTATAAAGTGCCCTACAGTTTCAACAAATTAGGAAGAAACAGAGATTAGTGTTTGAAGAAGCCAAGGTGGATGGATATGAAGGGCAGAAAACAAAAAAGGAGGATATTGTCTTTTGGCTGAATACTAATCTATGCGTATGTCAGATAAAATTCCAAAAGGCCCTGCATAAAACAATTTCCAGGGAAAGTAATGCTACTACTGAACACTTCCATAGACTCACATATCACTGGGAAATGTTAAGAGTTATAATGAGCTAGAGTGGAGAAACTTCATTCCATACACAGAACATTTAGAAGAGATACCAGAAGTGTCGTTTCTTAGTACCACTATTCAACTATTCCTTGAATAAACTAGACTCACTCCAACAAACTTCATAAACAAATCTCAAGATAATTATGCTCAGTGGAAAGATCTTATCTATTGGATAAAACATACTTCCACATTCTTGAAAAGAACACAAGGGAAAATTGTAAAAACACACTGAACATTCATAATATCTAACAAATGATAAAAATTTAGACTGGAAAGAAGCTGCCAAATGTGAGACATAAGCAGAAAAAATATATTTAATAGCATTATATCAAGAAATGGCAGAAATTCTGGAAATAGTATATAAGGACTTGAAAATGTGTGTTATAATATATATTAATACAAGGATTTAAAGCAAAACATAAAGATGATGAAGATTGACATGGCCACGATCATTTAAAAGGAAATAAATGGAACTTTTAGAATTAAAATATAGTATATAAAAATACAAAACATCACTAGATAAACCTAAACAAAGATTGCAGAAGAAAGTATTAGTGAACTTGAGAATATAACAAAACTAAAGTGGAGAAAAAAAAGAGTGAAAACAATTAACAAACCTCGTTAACATGCACAATAATATAAAATAATGTAGCATATACATACTAGAGTCCTAGATGGAGAAGAGAGAAAAAAAGGCAGAACAATATACAATACCTCATAAAAGTCAATGCAGAGTCTAGTTAGGGCCAAGTGGAAATGTGTATAGGCAGGCAGTTCTTAGGTTAACCCATACAGTAATGCCATTGATGCCATTGATGAAGTGGGGCAAATTGATACTATGGCAGCAATAGAAATTACAGTCTAATTTTTCACACAGAAGCTGTTATTAAATTCTTTTTGATCAAAAGCTGATCTAGGCGTTCAGTACTGGCTATCCTCAACTGTTAGATATATGTTCTAGGTGGATTTTTAGAATGCCTTATTCCAGAAAAAGGATGAGGGCAAGGAAATTTGTTAGGGGACATCTACTATTGGAAGGCGGGTTTAAAAGATTTTATTTAGGTAGACTAGAATTTTAACCACTGATGAAATAAGGGGAGAGAAGAATTCATATTACATTTGACATTTTGAAACATCAGAGAAAGACGAATTCAAAGCAATAATGGGACAAGAGGTTAGAAATATCAAGAAAATACATTTCTGGGTTAAACCTTGTGAGGTGAGCATTATAAATTTAGATTTGGGAATTATTTTAAAGATCTTCATTTTCTCCCCTAATGGCTAAAACTGTACTAGGTACTTAGTAAATTTCCAGGAAAAGTTTTCATTTAATCTACTGATTAATATGATCTATGTATAAGATTTGGAGAACAGCTACAATATTTTGCATGGTGAGTGAGAGAAGAGGGGAATCCTTAGATATTTGGAAAGACTTACAGCATGTACTTAGATGACCAAAGCCATAAACTAAAGATCGGAGATGAGGATGTACTGTAAGTGTGGTTGCAGGATAGAATTTTACAGAAGGTACTTTTTATATTATCAAAAATATACCAGTTAAAGGATAATAGGGAGAAGCTTTTGTTAAGGAGTTGAACATGTGAACTTGCGCTGATGAAGACATAGCAAACTGGTTGTTTATTGAGGAAAAGGTAAGACACTATATTTTTAACTAGGTCACAAAACAATGAGAATAAAACTGAGTTGAGGTAATATCTCACAGTAAACTTAAAATAGAGCCAACATGAATTTTTCAAATGTTAATGCTTCTATTGCATAATATAGCAGTCTGTAGCCATGAAGTATGCACTGTTGAAAACCGTGTAATCATGTAATATTAAAAGCATTGATTAGGAGGAAGTAAGCAATTGTGGAAAATCTATGGAACCATTAACATTTCAAAGTACTAAGTAGCACTGTAGTATTTTTAATAAAATGCCTCAGGCAGCCTTTCCATTGCAAAATGTATGCAGTGTATGACCTGTGGCACTGCTACTATCTACTCTCAAGGTTAATTCATCCAGATCAATCTTGGGCATACAGTAATTGTTTCCAGTCTAGTTATAAAAATAGTACAACCAAAATCAACAGTGTTTCATATCAGTCACATTGAGAATATTTATTTTATATTGCTATGTACAGCAATTTCGTAATTTTATTGCTCTATCGGTAAATAATAAGGATTTCTAAATATTTGTTTTATCCCCCTAAAAAACTTACAAAATTCTAATTGTTTTCTATAATAGTGGAAAAATTTGCTAGTGATGCAATTGCCCTATTCAACTCATTTTCACTTTTTAAAACAATCATTGCTGATTATATACCTAATAAAAGTCATATGTGTACCCATATGTACACACATATATTAAATGTTTTACATATGTGTGCATAATTCATAGCAGAAATTTATCAAAAGAGATAATAACTTTTTAAATCAAAGTCATAAAAATGCCATTAGAAAGTTATTGGTCAGTAATTCAGGAGCTTTATATTGACCATGTCCTCTCCTTAAATATGGAAGAAGACTTAAAAATAATATATGTATTTTTATAGTTAGTTAATAAATATATCCTGGTGAATGTGTTCATAGATGACTGTATTTGGATATTATTTATCATTTATTGGACAATTATTACACACATAATATGTCACAGGTCTCTAGAAATGTGATCAATTTATTTTCTAAACCTAATTGTGACTTTCAAATAACTACTTTATAATTTAGTTTAAATATAAAATTATTAATGCATCCTTTTAAAAGAAGTTATCTAATGTGAAAGAGAAAGAATAGAAATTGATATTGCCAATGTATTTGAGTCTTAATTCATCCTAAACTCATACCAGGGAAATATAATTATATAGTAACATGGGAAAAAGGAAGAAAGTAAATTCAAATGATAAAATGTAGCAATCCATTCGCAGATACAGATTCACTAGTAAATATTTAGGTTCCTTCTGGCATATGTAGAACCTGGAGGCTACCACTATAATTCTCTGTTTAATGAATTCAAAAAAGAGAATTCAAAAACAATTCAAAATCTGAGAATTCAAAATCAAGAAGCACATGATAGTGGCTACATTTTTACTAATACCTTGCCTTTACTTTATATATATATATATATATATATATATATATATATATATATATATATATATAATTCGAGGAAAGGCCTGTTTTAAACAATCATTGGATACTGTATCAACATGAATCTACAAGATTATGGTTATCAAAGCCATACATTTGGACAACAAATATGAAGCTAGTGTTAAAGAAAACCAGTATTTAGTTAAATTGGGTAGCAATTGAGTTTGGAAGTTATCTACCAACAACAAGAACAACTTAATTGCTTGAAAGAGTTCAAAGTTTGGGGTAAGGTGAGTAGAATTAATTTGGCCCATTAATATTAGTAAATATTTGGCATTTTAAATTCTACTTTTGAGGATTTCACTTTAATGTATTATGCCTTTAAAAGAATTGCTTAGGTTGAGTGCAGATTTTCATATATCAGCTAACAAATAGTAATCTATCACATTGTAACATATATTCTAGCCAATGGTTCATATGTGGTGTTATGACAATTTATGTTATATAATACTTGATCAGTTATTCAATGTACTATTTAATTTTACTTTTTTCTTTCATGCAAATTAGGAACTAGAAAAAAATCACTAACATTAATAATGAGAGGTCTAGAGTTTCTGTTCTTAAAGCCATTAAAATAATCTAGAAATAACTAGATTTTCCCTATGCAGCAGAATTTTAACCTCAATAAAATAGTCACTAATTTTTAAGCATAGTCCTTGTATGACCCATTATGAAATAAAAATGTACAATTAAAAATACATAAAAATGCTAGACTATATTGTTAAAAGTTGCCAAAAAGTTGAAATATCATGAATGATTTCATAAAATATTTCATTCTTGGAAGCTAGATTCTCCTCATAACTCTAATGTCTGTTACATGAATTTGGTAATTTGATTAGTTAGTATATATTCACAAACCTATTATGTCTTAAAGAAGGAATTTTGATATTTTTTGCTTAATCAAATATGATTTAGTCATTTATACTTATAACATTTTGCTTTCTATTTTTAAAAGTAAACTTGTTAATAATGTGATTTATGTTCACCTTCACTTTTAGAAGAAAGAATAGAAACAGTAAATGAAGGTTAATAATTCAAATAATGCCTCCAAAGTTAATTAGGGTGTTTTACTGGCAACATTGCCATTGGTTGCCAGGATTTGGACAATGGTCTTTGTTTAACTGCAATGACATTTTCAATACAGGAGATTTTCTGGGTAGGAAAACAACTGTGAGTCTCTTTGGGTGTCTTAAACAGTTACATTTGCATGTATCCATATGTCCACACCAAATTATCCTCAGGACTCATATTTAGTAATTGTTAATGCTACTGATAGCTTACAAATTACAAGCTTAAAATACAAAATGAAAACAAATAATGTAAGATTCCAGTTTTCTGATGATATTTCTTTCATATGCAGTAAACACTCTTTTACCACTTAGAAAGCATGAAGTATAAAAAAGGGCGAACGTCAAAACTTAACGTTTAAGTATTTCTACTATTTAACATTTAAAGAAGCTATACATTGTGAATGATCCAATATTACTGGTAAAACATCATACATATATATTCAGTTATTAAACTCTAAAATGCTGACATTATAAAAAGACAATTGTGTCAAATGCAGCCTCTAAAGGAATAAAGAAAAATTGGAGTACCTTATTCTTGCCTTCAAATTTATATGCTGTATTCTTATTGCATAATGAAGAAAACAAGATATATGAAGTAGAACAATTAGATTATTAGAGATAGCAGTACATAAACAAGTGCTATAATATTTGCCAAACAATAATTTATATAGAAAAGTTAGATTATGATGGAAGCATTTTAGGGTAGAAACATGAAGAAAGGATATATTAAAGAGATGGTAACTAATGTGCTTTGCAGAATATTTATGTCTAACTGAGAATCCAACTAACCTCTCTTCTATTTTCTGAAGCCATCCAGCCTGTTTTTATCATTCTGACTCCAAGAATAAATATAAATATTTATTTGATTCTCCTCAAAAGAATAAATAAAAATTAGTTTGATAACATAGATTTTACAACAGTGTGTGTATAGAGGAGAGATTTTTACATCACACTTTTCTAAGAAATAAATTTATACAAAATTTCTTTGGACATATCTATTTTCTGATACCCAATGTGCCTACTCAGATTTCTTCTCATGTATTCCCTGTATAGTGGCAACCTTACTAGCAACTTATTTTTCCCCCTCCAGGACTTGCTGGAGACATTCAGATCCTTCTGTGCAGAACATCTCAGTCTAAGCATGTATTGTATTTTTAAGTTTGCAAATCCCAATTCAAATAAAAGTGCTTCCATTTTATAAGATCCATCCTCCACTCACTGAAGTTTTAGAGTCCATCTGTGTGTTTTTTAACATATTCATAGTTCTACTCTCACTCACGCTAATTTCTTACAAACAGTTATATGGCTCTCTTAAAGAGGAATTTGGGCAGAGATATATTTTACCATAATATGCTGAAGGAATCATAAAACGGAAGTCTAAATGAACAAAATCAAAGAAAACAGGATAAGAAACAAAAAAATGAGTTTGTGGGGCAAAATAGGAAGATAAAAGTTTCAAAATAAAGGTATTAAGTCTGTATATACAGGCAGATACATTTAAGTTGATAATAGAAAACAGGGTGATTTTTAAAAATTGTTGCATACCATAAATGTTTTGCCAAGGGAATCTAATCCCGCATCGGCAACATTCTATATTTAGAGTAATAATGTGGTGATTGATGACAGATTGAGTCTGGGGTGAAAAAGAATGTGAGTAGGTAGAGAGAACAGCAGATTACTGAAACAAACCAAATGTGGAATAATTGGGTTTCGAATCAAGTAAAGGCAATAAAAATAAAGAGAAAGACTGAGTCTGAAAGACCTAGATAAATCAAATTGCATGCCATACTAACACACATATTTAATTTATGTTTATATATAAAATTTAGAGCATGAGGTCATATATTGTAATTGCATGCATGTTAACTCTAAAAACAGGTACAAACAAACAAAAACATCTTATACTAAACAGTAAGTCCAGAAATGAGGTTTTACGAGGCTGAAAATTAGCTTCACCTCTTGAAAAAATACATATTTTATTGTATAGGCTGTTACTTGCTCATTTTGTGAATTAGGTAATTTTCCTATGATTTTTCACCAAAATTATATATATGTTTAGTTTATATATTTTGTGCATACTAGAACATCAAACTGTAATTCTGCATTAATTTAGCATAGCTTTGATAGTGAGTTTCATAAACTATTCTGAATGGTCTCCAAAACTGGATGGTGATGTTCCACAAAGCTTACATGTTTTTCTCTCACACAAGCATTGCCTTTATGAAAAGGAAACTTAAAAATTCGACTTGTATGTATTAAGTTTTCATTTTCAACTTCTATTTTTACATATGTGTAAAATACATATACAAGGGCTTATGTGCATATGTATGATTTATAAATATATCAATGTAGGATACATGTATTTAATAATGCATATATTTGTATTCATATATGTATAACTTATATATTTATTTATATGCAGGTATGCATGATTACATATGCATATTACAACTTAATTCTTTGACAGAATCAAAAAGATTTGGAATTCACTTTTAATAAGTGATGAACTAACCATGCCTTAAGATACTTGTAGAAATATATTAAACTATGTTAAATCATACACACACACACACACACACGCATTTCTATTCACAATATTGTTGATACAGAGGAGAAACAGCATCCAAGCCCGTTACAATCCAATTGCAACAATAACCTGCTACTTTAGAAAAAAGAAGGTTCTCTAGCTCCTCATGAAGCAGCAGCTTTGTGTGACAGAACAATGCCACTGGATAAAAAGGCCCTCAGATGACCCAGTGTCTAAAGAAGCCATTTCTTAAGTAAGCCATCAGTTACAGTCACTATCTTGGCTACTGCCTACCCAGCACTAAAATGAAAATTGCTCAGAGGCCCCACTCCGTCCAAGTTGAGGTGGTTTTCTGTCTTCCTTCAAGATGCTTACTATGATGAAATTTGTAAGCTTCATACAGTTCTTCCCACCCTTAGAAACCCATACACTATAGAAACCCATATACTTCCTACACCAATAGAAATCCAAGCTTCCAAGTCCACTTATTATTCTACATATCTATTAGTCTGATATAATTAAACTTACACAACCTTCAAAAACATCCTACAATGTATTTTGACTGACAAGATTGCTAATTGACAAATTTCCCCTTAATTTTAAAACTATTTCTGCATGTCCACTCCACCTCTTTATAACAGCAACTTGGTAGTATGCTGACCACACTACCACACTACTGCCTCTGCAACTCTCTTAAAGGAAGATGTCTTGTTTTCATTTAATCACCAATTATTGGGATTCAGACAGATGAAAAAAAATGCTTCTCTCTGCATATGGTTTTTCTTCACTCTACTCTGCATATGGTTTTTCTTCACTTCAGCTATTTTTCCCAGCAATATTTAACTTTATTGATGACTGCAATTTATTTTCTCTATGAGTTACTATTTTTCCAAAACCTGTATTCACTTTACTTCTTATTCAACTTTGATTTACTGTTCAGTAAATATACCAGCACCCTTGCAAGTACTATTAACTCTCTCCTTCTCCATCTGTTTTACTTAACTCACAAAGTGTGATGCCTAATTAAACTCAAATTTCTGCCTTCTTCATGACTGCACCCATCAGAACTGACTTGTCACACCCTAAATTTAAGACTAAAAGTTTCAAATGGTCAATTATTCTACCCAGAAATCTGACTGTAGAAATCTGATTTATGTATTCTTTAACTTCCTACGACCCAAAACCTCTATTATTCATTTTCTCTATTCCTCTCAATTTTCTTTTTCCGTCTTCTTTCTGTTTCAGCTAATGGCTTTGGCTCATGTTTTCCTGAGAAAATAGAAGTAATCTGGGAGTAGTAATTTCATTTTTGGATTAAATACACCTGCATATGCACCTGTCTTGTATGCCTTCCATCATCTTACTACTATGGATGAAAGATCCTGCATTTACCAACTGAGAGGCAGCCCTCCTGCTTCCACCCTGGACTCTCTCCCCTCTCCTTGTCTCAAAAAGCTATTTCTGCTTTCTTCTACAGTATGTTTCTTCATTTCAACTGACTCATGAATATAGACCACACTAAATGCTATAGGTTGGTGACCCCTAAGTTTATATCTGACTTCTCAAACCTCAGACTTCTTACTCAGCATGCTCATGCAGATTTCTTATAGTGATCTCAAATTTAACATGTTCAAAAAATCAATTCCCATTCCTGACACTCCCGTCTCGTTCCCCTTTAATCTCTCCCAGCTAAGTAAAAAATGCCACTTTCAATAGGTTGCTTGTCAAATTGAGGAGTTAACTTTGAGTCTTACCTTCCCTTAAACTCCCCATATTCACTATATCAGTAACTCTTGGTTGTTGCTTTCTTTAAAACACATTCTAACATCTAATGTTTTCCATTTTTACTAGCTCTACTATCACCATGATAAACACCATTTCTTCTAAGATTATTTAAATACCCTCTATGTGTTCTCTTTTCTCCCACATTTTACCCCTACATCCCACACAGTTGCATAAAACTCTTCAAAATGAATTCCCTTTGCACTTGACATAAATGCTTAACTCTCTTCACGCTAAAATAGCTCTGCATCGTCTGCCTTGTTCACAGGCCTGTAGGATGACCTTACCCTCACCTTTCTTTCCCTTGATGCTATGGTCCAGTCATACTTCATTTTGGTTTCTAAAAGACTCTCTCTGTATGGATTAACACAAAATTATTATCTTAAAGTCACATAATTTAAAGAGATAAAAGATTTAGAGCTAAAAAAATCAGATTTTCTATAAGTTTTCTCTTGGTGTATTGAGGCATACATAATGTTGAAGGTCTACTCCACGAGTCTGGAGGTGGCAGGAAGCAGGAACTATTTAAATTATTTAAATTGACTTTGCAGTTAATGACTAAGAAAAGGCAGGACTTTTCAACTAGTCTATCAGTATCGGCTCTGTGGCATCCTTTTGTTGGAAGTGTTTCAACATCTTTTTAAAAAAAAGTATCACTGAAAAAATATTACAGGATGGAAGTGATGAAAAATTCTCTTCAACAGGGTCTAAAGAAAACCGTGGGAGGTTAAGCCTATTCTTCTCCTTCCTGGAAGACTGTGCTGTAATTTTCTTTCTTATGCAAGTTTCAAATGTGTGATACCTTTAACACACTCAGCAACAGCTTGTAAGAATCCATTAGGGAGCACGGGGCACTCCACACAGATATTCATTTCTATCTCCCTTGCCATCCCTCTTCCACATACTGTTTTTTTCAGAGTATGTAATGTATGCTTTGGATTTGCTATTCTTTTTGTCAAATATGTTTCATTTTCTGCATGCTGATTCCAGCAATAGAGATCTTTGGAAATTGGTAAAGCAGTTCTATAAACCAATACTATCACAAAAATTGTCAGTATACCACCTGAAGATCTAGACTAAAAAGGACAGAGAAAGATCATTTTCTTAATATAAACCTAGATGTGACTTTTTTATGGAATAATTTAATAACTGATTTGAAATAAAAAATATTAATTTCTTCTCTCATTTTCTATGTTTTATAAGACATGACAGACTCACTAAGTCCAAATCATATCAATAAGCAGTGTAAAACTAGATTGTTTCAAATAAAATCAAAGTGTTTTAGCTGAACTTTTTCCCATTTATGTTAGTAAAGGCTTTTATACTTGAACTTAATTAGTTAATAATAATAATAGCCTACATTTTTAAAATTGTGAAATTTTTTTTGAGGTTTTATAAGTAGTTCTTGATTCTTGTTTTATCAGACACAAACATTGGAAACATCCCATAGTAGCTATAAGGTTACAAAGTAATCATTACCCTATTAAAACAGGATTCACCTGTCTTAAAAAGGTTTCTAAAGAACCTTTAAATTTAATTCAAATGACATAATTAGCATTACAGAAAGTATTAGCATTGCATGAGCTACAGCAGGAATTATAAAAAAGATTACTGGTTTGAGACCTTTGGTCCATGATAGACTTCAACAGCAAGTCCTGCTAGTCTTAGATCAATTCTGCAGCCTCTCTTCACTTCAGTTTTCTCACTTGCAGAAGAGAGATTCCAGTGCTCGTTGTGACAAATGGTAGCAAGTCCTGCTACACTGAATCAGAAAATAGGTGTGTGATGCAGCAAGAAATAAAAAATATATATCCAGAAATGGCTGGGCTACATATGATACCCTGCAAGCGTTATCAAACTGGCTTATGGGACTGGAAAGGCAAGAAGTTATAAGCCTCGATGGTAAGCCTGAGTTATGGGGAGGACATATCTGCCACCCCAAGATGGAAATAAACGGGAAAAAAGAGAGCAAGTGGCATGCATGTCTGGGCTTATGTGTTCAAGCAGACCTCTCTCTCCACGTGGCCTGTTGAGATCACTGAATTTCAGAAGCACCCCTTCAGGAAACAAGGAAGCACAAAGGAACGGTTTTCACTTCCACCATCACATGTATTTGATCCCCTATGTATCTTTTCCATTGCATCCTAGATGAGGAAAAAAATAAAATAAAGTAAATGTAATTTAACCAAGTTATAGTATATCTTTCTATATAAGACTTTCATTTAATAAGTAACTTAAATTTCTTCTCTAATATCAGATGTACAGAGAAACCATGTCTATTTTTCAATTTAGTTGTTCTCAGTTGCAGTATTTGTTTTCAAGTTTAATTTTCTGTGACTGACTGAGAAAAAAATACATTAAGAGAATGGCAGTCTTCAGCACCATTTGCTAAATATTTTGAAGATAATTTTTGTTAACAGCATAGTGTTAAATATAACTTGCAAAAATATAAAAATTTATTTCCTTTTTTGCAAGATGGAGAAACAATGCAAATTTCACTTTCTTTATAAAATTTATTTGATTATCCCATCTTTTATTACTACTTAGTATTTAGTACTACCTTTTAAAATACACATTATATAGCGCTGACGTTTGGGTCATATAAATTGAACTCTACTATTACATTTGAAAACTGTCAGATCTATTAATACGCTAGTCAATATTTTTAATCCCAAGAAGTAGAATGGCAAAACACATAAAAAAACAGTAATTGCATTTGTGAATAATACAGCCTTGAGATTATCAAACTGTGAATAGGCAAAAAGATTGCCTATTCAAAAACAACACAAATAAATGCAATAAGAAGAAAAGTAAAATTCTGAAAATAAGTTAAAATAATTGCAAATTTCAGGACCAGGGGATATAGCCAGAACTGAATGTTTCAAAGATTACGATCACTACAGTTTGCCTTGAATAAAGGGAAGCAATTATATGCTCCAGACTAAATGTGAATTGACAATGTAATATGTGGTGCTATGGTTTAGATATTGTTTGTTAGGTCCTGCCAAGTCACATGTTAAAATTCGATCTCCACTCTTGGAGGTAGGACATGGTGGAAGGTGTTTGAATCATGGGGGTGGATTCCTCATGAATAGCTTGATGCCATTCTCCTGGGATTAAGTGAATTCTCACTCTTAGTAATTACTCTTAGTTTCAACAAGAACAGATTGTTGAAGAGAACCTGGCACCTCCTCCTCTCTTTCTCGCTCTTGCCTTGTGATCTTCACGTGATGGCTCCCCTTCACCTTCCACTGTGAGTGGAAGCAGCCAGAGCTCCTCACCAGAAGCAGATGCCAGTGTCATGCTTCTTGTACAGCCTGCAGAACCATGAACCAAATTAACCCCTTTTCTTTATAATTACCAGCCTCGGGAATTCCTTTACAGCAACACAGACATGTGGCATGGCCATAAAATACAAAGATTCAAAGATTCAAATTTAGGCTAGGTCTCTTGACATATAGTAACCAGGAAAAAAATAATGTGTTTGTGTGTCTGTGTGTGTATGCATTTAAACATTCTGTTTTTCAATTATTTTCTTTTTAATAAATTTGTATCATGCTTTTGCTTTTGCATTCTATTCCTGTGTACATCCCATTTAGGTACCACCACAAGGCTTTTGCAAATGTTATCACTGCCAACTGTGCCCTTTTCCTTTCCCTCTTTGCTTCATTAAGCTTTCACCTCTCAGCTCCATCATCACTCCAGAGAAACCTTCACTAAACCAGGTCAAATCCCCATATTTCAGTCTGCAGAAATGAACATACTGATGTATGTTTAAACATATAATGAAAGTTACTAAGAAAAATGGGAAAAAATCTTTATTGAATGCATTATGTGAAATGTATTAACAAAGTCATTTAAATTCAGACTAAAATGATACAGATACAGCATGTTTTTTATCATGTTATAAAAACAATTAAATCACCATATTCTTTTTAAATAATTAATTTATAATAATGAAGCATAGTTAAAATAATAGATTTTTATAAGAATTATGATCAAATACATATTATTGTTTAATAATTGTGAGTGCACTCATTGTCCAGGTACCTAGCTTTTGAGACCATCTTTTATAGATCATTATTAACCACTTTGATGTCATTTTATTAATTTTATTTGATGCCAAGATTAACTTTTTCTACAATAAACATTACAATATATAGAAAGTCTTTGTTGATTTTCAGGTGTATTTCTACCCCAGTTTAGAGATTACTGCTCTGGTGAAATTTGTCAAAGATTGCATATTAAGTACGTTTTATTTTTCATGATTACATTTATTCATTGTCTACACTGTAGTTAGGATTTTTTTAAATGTGCATAGTTAGGTTATATTTTCTATGGAAACTATTTCAGGATAATAATATATTTGCTTTATGTCTGGTAGGGTTGAAAACCTCTAGCTTAAACTGATGTGGACCAACCTGGCTTAATTTGTAATGCTTAGCATGTACTGATTTATCAGCTGACCTTACGAACTGAAATCAGAGTTCTCATTCTTCTGATCATCAGATATGCTTTAAATGCAGCTACAGTGCTTTGGAATCTGTATTGTGTGAAAGGTTACATCCCTTATCATGTATTGCTATTGTTATTCCTGACTTTGCCCAGGGTGTTAATATTTTCCTCTTGGTGGCAAATCAACTTAGGATGCTTTTCACATTTCCTCTTGTTCCTCTACTTCCTACTGAATTGTATGCATTGTTTGTTATGGTACCCTCATACATTAAAAAATAAGAAAAATGATGGCAGTGAAAGGAGGATAAAGTATAATTTTGGGTCAGGCAAGCTCAGAAAATTAGAACTGGGCAGTGGTGTCCAGTTTGTTTAAATTATTTTCTGCTCATTGCAGTAACTGTGTCCTTGAGTGAAAGGAATATGACGAGGTTAGTCTGACAAAGTTCCTACCTTTTCAGGGGATATCAATTCACTTCAAATTCAGGAAAAAGAATATGGTTAGTCAAAATTATGGTTTGCAATCCACTTACATGGATGGACAGTTAGTGGAAAATCCCTCTAGAATTTGGTTCATGGTGTTCTATTAATTAATCTTAGAGGGCTGATGTCAAATTTGATATATCTGTGTTTATCTACAGAAGCATTTTTATACAGGGTTGTGATAAACCATATGAGATATTATGTGTTGGTACTTGATGTGAATTAAAAATCACTTCTGCTATTAAGAGGACCAAAATCATTTTTGTTTTCCAAACTCTGTAAATTTGTGAATGTGCTTGATCATTTATAAATTTTCCTCTTTTAGTGAAGCTTTCATCTTTTTAAAATTATCTTCATTGTAACTTCAACCCACTCTCATCCAGCTTTAATATGCTGAGGACAGATTTATAAAGGGGCAGAAACATATTTCTATATACTAATTTCTTTTCACACCACTCTATTCTAATAAATATGAAGTAAACTGTGTATCAAAACTAATACTTTCATCCTCTTAATAGCTTCCAAATTATCCACTACCCACATCACGTGTCTTCCAATCATTCCAAATGTTGAAAAAATAAACCAGCTTGATTATCTTCCTGTCTACATTGAATACCAAGTGCTCATTTGGATTTTTGTGTTTTACATTTTTAATCAATGTTCAAATATCTTAAAATAGCTGATGCAAACCTTGATGCAGTAAATTCTGCCTATACCCTTGCTTAGCATGTAAATTTGAGATCATTTTACTTAGCTATATTTGGTGTCAGTTAAGTTATAAAACAATTATGTCTTTATGTTAAAATCAGCATTTGATATTTCTCAGTGTATTTTCATAATATGTTACTTCATCAGTCTCACATGGAACTGCTGCCATATTCTTATGCCATCACATCTGGAATGCAAAGTTATAAGGATAGAAGACATTTTATGGGCTGGGCACAGTAGCTCACACCTGTAATCCCAGCACTTTGAGAGGCCAGGGTGGCTGGATCACTTGAGGACCGGAGTTCGAGACCAGCCTGAGCAACATGGTGAAACCCCATAGCTACTAAAAATACAAAAATTAGCCAGCTGTAGTGGTGTGCGCATGCAGTCCCAGGCTTTCGGTAGGCTGAGGCAAAGAATCGCTTGAACCCAGGATGTGGAGGTTGTGGTGATCCCAGATAGTGCCACTGCACTCTAGCCTGGGTGACAAAGCAAGACTCTGTCCCCCAAAAAATATATGTATATATTTACATATATATATGTATATACTTACATATATATATGTATATATTAGTCATAGTGAAAAAATTATCAGTGAAATTGCTGATGTTAAAAACCTTGAAGGTGTCAGATGGATTTGAATTCATTTATTGAGCTTTAAATTATTATTATTTTCCCTTCTTTTGACCTTTAAAGTACTCTTTCTCATAATGTATTATATATACCTCTTGAAATTCCAGATACTACAGCTTATTTCCTAAACTCAAAATATTTTTTGTCATAGTTACACACTGAACTTTATATTACATTTGTATTTGATTTTTAGACTTAAACAAAACCAAGGTCTTAAAAGCACATTTCAGTTATGCTTAGTTTATATTATTTTTATTTTATGTATAATATAACTTATGTAAATACTAAAGATTTTCAGCATTAGCAAATAGTCTGTTTAGTGTTTTCATCTTCTGCATCATGGTGAAAATATAAATATGAACATTAATATATTGATGATAATATTTGTTTGAGTATACTAAAAATTTTACTTACATAAAATCCAACACTAAAAGAATCAAACTTTGATATGAGTCCTCATTCTCTGCTACACGGTTATTCTTAAGATGACTTCTAATGACCATGCAATTTCAATTCCTCTTTTTGTTCTCTGGAGTTTCTTATTTCAGTCCCTTGGCTTCAATTTAATGCTCTGAAAGAGAAAAAAGAAAGAAAGATGCATTTGGAATATTTAATGTCAATATTGTTATGTGCTATAAATAGTGAGTCATGAAAAGAAAGATTAAGTGGTCTCTAAAAGATAGCATTTGAAATCTTTCCTTTAGCATCTACAGTTTTGTGGGTTGCAATGATGTTGGCATGAGATGGAACAGGACAGAACTGGAGGACATAGTGAAGCATTAGAATGTATATGAATTCAAATGCAGTTTCAGAGAATCAGCGTTGGATATGGGCATTATCTGTATCGCACAGTAAGGTGGATGTGTCTCAATCTTGTTCTATTTCATTAGGATTCAAAGGGACCAAGCATCTACAATGTGTGTGACAGAGGGGAGTGGGAAGAGATAGTAGCAGTGATAATTGTTTATGTCACTTGATTATTAGTTTAGTTTTTCTAAATTGTTTCAAGATTAACTCTTACATTTTTGGATTACATCAGTATTGTCTAGCATCTTCAGTCCCATCAGGAAAAAATGGCCCATGTAAGTGGTAGTGGAGGAGAAGCAATCTGTCAGCGAAGGGTCTGCCCTTCTCTGACAGGTACAAATTATTCATATCAATCTGAAGCTGGCCATGATAAAGTGTAACTGACAATTTTGTCTCTGTTGTTGAAGTAAGAAGGCCAGTCTCTTAATCTGCACATTTGACAGTAGCTCATATATTTTTTTATTTAACTCCTCAATATTCTAGTTTAAGACCCATAGAATCATTTGCAACTTTAATTTTGGTTTTTAAGAAGAATGAAAAAATTCTATGACTGAGTCACTTTTGGTAATAATTGGTTGTACTGCCTGAACTAAGTAATTTTAATGATTTTAAGACATTTACTATGTGCACACATGCATTATTGTCTCTGGATGCAGATGTCACCAGCAAATAACATTCTGGATGTTGTTTGTCCAACTCACAATAGCAGACCAGCAGGAATGCAGAAACAGGCAAATGTGTCTGAAAAAAGTGGCTTTCTACAGTTCAACTAGATAATATGTCTGCAATGTCAGAGAATAGATTTCAAACTAAGAAAATATCTCTGAGTCTGTTGTAAGTATACACACATAGTATAAATTTTTAAAATTCTCTCTATTCTCTTTGAAGCAATTGTGAATGGGAGTTCACTCATGATTTGGCTCTCTGTTTGTCTCTTATTGGTGTATAAGAATGCTTGTGATTTTTGCACATTGATGTTGTATCCTGAGACACTGCTGAAGTTGCTGATCAGCTTAAGGAGATTTTGGGCTGAGACAGTGGGGTTTTCTAGATATACAATCATGTCATCTGCAAACAGGGACAATTTGACTCCCTCTTTTCCTAATTGAATACCCTTTATTTCCTTCTCCTGCCTAATTGCTCTGGCCAGAACTTCCAACACTATGTTGAATAGGAGTGGTGAGAGAGGGCATCCCTGTCTTGTGCCAGTTTTCAAAGGAATGCTTCCAGTTTGTGCCCATTCAGTATGATATTGGCTGTGGGTTTGTCATAGATACCTCTTATTATTTTGAGATACGTCCCATCAATACCTAATTTATTGAGAGTTTTTAGCATGAAGGGTTGTTGAATTTTGTCAAAGGCCTTTTCTGCATCTATTGAGATAATCATGTGGTTTTTGTCTTTGGTTCTGTTTATATGCTGGATTACATTTATTGATTTGCATATGTTGAACCAGCCTTGCATCCCAGGGATGAAGCCCACTTGATCATGGTGGATAAGCTTTTTGATGTGCTGCTGGATTCGTTTTGCCAGTATTTTATTGAGGATTTTTGCATCGATGTTCATCAAGGATATTGGTCTAAAATTCTCTTTTCTGGTTGTGTCTCTGCCAGGCTTTGGTATCAGGATGATCCTGGCCTCATAAAATGAGTTAAGGAGGATTCCCTCTTTTTCTATTGATTGGAATAGTTTCAGAAGGAATGGTACCAGCTACTCCTTGTACCTCTGGTAGAATTCGGCTGTGAATCCATCTGGTCCTGGACTTTTTTTGGTTGGTAAGCTATTGATTATTACCACAATTTCAGAGCCTGTTATTGGTCTATTCAGAGATTCAACTTCTTTCTGGTTTAGTCCTGGGAGGGTGTATGTGTCGAGGAATTTATCCATTTGATCTAGATTTTCTAGTTTATTTGCGTAGAGGTGTTTATAGTATTCTCTGATGGTAGTTTGTATTTCTGTGGGATCGGTGATGATTCAACTTACAAGGGATGTGAAGGACCTCTTCAAGGAGAACTACAAACCACTGCTCAAGGAAATAAAAGAGGATACAAACAAATGGAAGAACATTCCATGCTCATGAGTAGGAAGAATCAATATCGTGAAAATGGCCATCCTGCCCAAGGTAATTTACAGATTCAATGCCATCCCCATCAAGCTACCAATGACTTTCTTCACAGAATTGGAAAAAACTACTTTAAAGTTCATATGGAACCAAAAAAGAGCCTGCATTGCCAAGTCAGTCCTAAGCCAAAAGAACAAAGCTGGAGGCATCACGTTACCTGACTTCAAACTATACTACAAGGCTACAGTAACCAAAACAGCAAGGTACCGGTACCAAAACAGAGATATAGATCAATGGAACAGAACAGAGCCCTCAGAAATAATTCCGCATATCTACAACCATCTGATCTTTGACAAACCTGAGAAAAACAAGCAATGGGGAAAGGATTCCCTATTTAATAAATGGTGCTGGCAAAACTGGCTAGCCATATGGAGAAAGCTGAAACTGGATCCCTTCCTTACACCTTATACAAAAATTAATTCAAGATGGATTAAAGACTTAAATGTTAGACCGAAAATCATAAAAACCCTGGAAGAAAACCTAGGCAATACCATTCAGGACATAGGCATGGGCAAGGACTTCATGTCTAAAACACCAAAAGCAATGGCAACAAAAGCCAAAATTGACAAATGAGATCTAATTAAACTAAAGAGCTTCTGCACAGCAAAAGAAACTACCATCAGAGTGAACAGACAACCTACAAAATGGGAGAAAATTTTTGCAACCTACTCATCTGACAAAGGGCTAATATCCAGAATCTATAATGAACTCAAACAAATTTACAAGAAAAATACAAACAACCCCATCAAAAAGTGGGTGAAGGATATGAACAGACACTTCTCAAAAGAAGACATTTATGCAGCCAAAAAAACACATGAAAAAATGCTTATGATCACTGGCCATCAGAGAAATGCAAATCAAAACCACAATGAGATACCATCTCACATCAGTTAGAATGGCAATCATTAAAAGTCAGGAAACAACAGGTGCTGGAGAGGATGTGGAGAAATAGGAACACTTTCACACTGTTGGTGGGACTGTAAAGTAGTTCAACCATTGTGGAAGTCAGTGTGGCGATTCCTCAGGGATTTAGAACTAGAAATACCATTTGACACAGCCATCCCATTACTGCGTATATACCCAAAGGAATATAAATCATGCTGCTATAAAGACACATGCACACCAACAGTGTAAAAGTGTTCCTATTTCTCCACATCCTCTCCAGCACCTGTTGTTTCCTGGCTTTTTAATGATTGCCATTCTAACTGGTGTGAGATGGTATCTCATTGTGGTTTTGATTTGCATTTCTCTGATGTCCAGTGATGGTGAGCATTTTTTCATGTGTTTTTTGGCTGCATAAATGTCTTCTTTTGAGAAGTGTCTATCATGTCCTTCACCCACTTTTTGATGGGGTTGTTTGTTTTTTTCTTGTAAATTTGTTTGAGTTCGTTGTAGATTCTGGATATTAGCCCTTTGTGGTGGGACTGTAAACTAGTTCAACCACTGTGGAAGTCAGTGTGGCAATTCCTCAGGGATCTAGAACTAGAAATACCATTTGACCCAGTCATCCCATTACTGGGTATATACCCAAAGGACTATAAATCATGCTGCTATAAAAGCACATGCACACGTATGTTTATTGTGGCATTATTCTCAATAGCAAAGACTTGGAACCAACCCAAATGTCCAACAATGATAGACTGGATTAAGAAAATGTGGCACATATACACCATGGAATTCTATGCAGCCATAAAAAATGATGAGTTCATGTCCTTTGTAGGGACATGGATGAAATTGGAAATCATCATTCTCAGTAAACTGTCGCAAGAACAAAAAACCAAACACCACATATTCTCACTCATAGGTGGGAACTGAACAATGAGAACACATGGACACAGGAAGGGGAACATCACACTCTGGGGACTGTTGTGGGTTGGGGGAAGGGGGGAGGGATAGCATTGGGAGATATATCTAATGCTAGATGACGAGTTAGTGGGTGCAGCGCACCAGCATGGCACATGTATACATATGTAACTAACCTGCACATTGTGCACATGTACCCTAAAACTTAAAGTATAATAATAATAATAATAATTAAAAGACACATGCACATGTATGTTTATTGCAGCACTATTCACAATAGCAAAGACTTGGAACCAACCCAAATGTCCAACAATGATAGACTGGATTAAGAAAATGTGGCACATGTACACCATAGAATACTGTGCAGCCATAAAAATGATGAGTTCATGTCCTTCATAGGGACATGGATGAATCTGGAAACCATCATTCTCAGCAAAGTATCGCAAGGATGGAAAACCAAACACCACATGTTCTCACTCATAGGTGGGAACTGAACAATGAGAACACATGGACACAGGAAGGGGAACATCATACTCCAGGGACTGTTGTGGGGTGGGGGGAGGGGGGAGGGATAGCATTAGGAGATATACCTAATGCTAAATGACAAGTTAATGGGTGCGGCACACCAACATGGCACATGTATACATACGTAACAAACCTGCACATTTTGCACATGTACCCTGAAACTTAAAGTATAATAATAATTTAAAAAAAAATGGAATCAGTGCCCTTATAATGAGACACATGAGAGCTTGCTTTATCTCTCTGCTTTGCCATGGGAGCATGCAACCAGAAGATGGGCCTCCAGAACTGCGAGAAATAAATGTTTGTCGTTGAAGCCAAAAAATAAATAAATAAATAAATAAAATAAAATAAAATAAAATTCTCTCTAAAACAGTAGCTTTAAAACATGCCCATGTATTGTTTAACTATTATAAAAGAACATTAGCAAATACTTTAACCAAAAATATTTTCTTGATGTGACTGCATATGTCATCTTAAATTAAATACTTTTAATAACCATTTTATATGAAATAAACATATATTTGCTGCCCATGACCATATGCATGACTTTTTTTTTTTCCTGCCAAACTAATTGTGGTCATGTAACTTCAGCCTCTGTTTGGGGAAGATGTTTATCTTTCTGTGCTTTAATCTGTCCTAATCACTTTGGTTTACCACCATCACTCAGAAAGAACTTAATTGCTTTCTTTGAGATGCCAGCCCTACTTGAAATCACCAATATGGTTTGTCACTGAGGGAGAAGCAGAGCATCTGTTACCACATCATCACCCCTTCTTCTCTTGAAAAAGCAGCTGAAGCTGTTCTTAGTAAGATTTCTCATTTCATGTTCAGGATTATGGAGAGGTTGACGTCTTTTTATTTCTATGAGACAATCTACTGTAGGAAGGCTGGGTTTTTAAGAAGCTTTTTCAATATTCAAACCATGTTTTGCACTGTGTTCTCTGTTATGGAATCACCCAAGATTTCATTCTAGCTTTCCATGAAGTGATATCCAACTTTTATTGGCTATTTCTCAATGAATTGTACTGTCTTATTTATGATAGACTGTGTCATTTTTAGCCCAAACTACCAACACATACATAAAAGGCATTCTATTCTAGCACTTCATCTCAATTGTGATACTGTATTTCCTCCCTCCAGTAAGTCATGAGCTAGAAGAGGTTGTCCTATTTTCTATGTATGTAAGTGTTCATCATAAAAAGGTGCAGTCTTAGATAATGAATTCTGATTCTCTAAATAAATAAACAGACTTTGTGAAGGCAAATTTGTTACCAGCAAAATCTCCTTAGTCACTTTATACATATATAAAATACTTTCCCTTGTATTGTCTTTTCGATAGAACAATTGAATAAAAACAACAATAACAACAAATCTTATGCAAGCATAGGTGATGCATTTTCTTTTTTTTTTAGAATAGATTTAAATTTTATTTTATTTTATTTTATTATTTTTTTAATTATACTTTAAGTTTTAGGGTACATGTGCACATTGTTCAGGTTAGTTACATATGTATACATGTGCCATGCTGGTGCGCTCCACCCACTAACTCGTCATCTAGCATTAGGTATATCTCCCACTGCTATCCCTCCCCCCTCCCCCCACCCCACAACAGTCCCCAGAGTCTGATATTCCCCTTCCTGTGTCCATGTGTTCTCATTGTTCAGTTCCCACCTATGAGTGAGAATATGCGGTGTTTGGTTTTTTGTTCTTGCAACAGTTTACTGAGAATGATGATTTCCAATTTCATCCATGTCCCTACAAAGGACATGAACTCATCATTTTTTATGGCTGCATAGTATTCCATGGTGTATATGTGCCACATTTTCTTAATCCAGTCTATCATTGTTGGACATTTGGGTTGGTTCCAAGTCTTTGCTATTGTGAATAATGCCGCAATAAACATGTGTGCATGTGTCTTTATAGCAGCATGATTTATAGTCCTTTGGGTATATACCCAGAAATGGGATGGCTGGGTCAAATGGTATTTCTAGTTCTAGATCCTTGAGGAATCACCACACTGACTTCCACAATGGTTGAACTAGTTTACAGTCCCACCAACGTGTAAAAGTGTTCCTATTTCTCCACATCATCTCCAGCACCTGTTGTTTCCTGACTTTTTAATGATTGCCATTCTAACTGGTGTGAAATGGTATCTCATTGTGGTTTTGATTTGCATTTCTCTGATGGCCAGTGATGATGAGCATTTTTTCATGTGTTTTATGGCTGCATAAATGTCTTCTTTTGAGAAGTGTCTGTTCATGTCCTTCGTCCACTTTTTGATGGGGTTGTTTGTTTTTTTCTTGTAAATTTGTTTGAGTTCATTGTAGATTCTGGATATTAGCCCTTTGTCAGATGAGTAGGTTGCAAAAATTTTCTCCCATTTTGTAGGTTGCCTGTTCACTCTAATGGTAGTTTCTTTTGCTGTGCAGAAGCTCTTTAGTTTAATTAGATCCCATTTGTCAATTTTGGCTTTTGTTGCCATTGCTTTTGGTGTTTTAGACATGAAGTCCTTGCCCATGCCTATGTCCTGAATGGTAATGCCTAGGTTTTCTTCTAGGGTTTTTATGGTTTTAGGTCTAATGTTTAAGTCTTTAATTCATCTTGAATTGATTTTTGTATAAGGTGTAAGGAAGGGATCCAGTTTCAGCTTTCTACATATGGCTAGCCAGTTTTCCCAGCACCATTTATTAAATAGGGAATCCTTTCCCCATTGCTTGTTTTTCTCAGGTTTGTCAAAGATCAGATAGTTGTAGATATGCGGAATTATTTCTGAGGGCTCTGTTCTGTTCCATTGATCTATATCTCTGTTTTGGTACCAGTACCATGCTGTTTTGGTTACTGTAGCCTTGTAGTATAGTTTAAAGTCAGGTAGTGTGATGCCTCCAGCTTTGTTCTTTTGGCTTAGGATTGCCTTGGCGATGCGGGCTCTTTTTTGGTTCCATATGAACTTTAAAGTAGTTTTTTCCAATTCTGTGAAGAAAGTCATTGGTAGCTTGATGGGGATGGCATTGAATCTGTAAATTACCTTGGGCAGGATGGCCATTTTCACGATATTGATTCTTCCTACCCATGAGCATGGAATGTTCTTCCATTTGTTTGTATCCTCTTTTATTTCCTTGAGCAGTGGTTTGTAGTTCTCCTTGAAGAGGTCCTTCACATCCCTTGTAAGTAGGATTCCTAGGTATTTTATTCTCTTTGAAGCAATTGTGAATGGGAGTTCACTCATGATTTGGCTCTCTGTTTGTCTGTTGTTGGTGTATAAGAATGCTTGTGATTTTTGTACATTGATTTTGTATCCTGAGACATTGCTGAAGTTGCTTATCAGCTTAAGGAGAATTTGGGCTGAGACAATGGGGTTTTCTAGATATACAATCATGTCATCTGCAAACAGGGACAATTTGACTTCCTCTTTTCCTAATTGAATACCCTTTATTTCCTTCTCCTGCCTAATTGCCCTGGCCAGAACTTCCAACACTATGTTGAATAGGAGTGGTGAGAGAGGGCATCCCTGTCTTGTGCCAGTTTTCAAAGGGAATGCTTCCAGTTTGTGCCCATTGAGTATGATATTGGCTGTGGGTTTGTCATAGATCGCTCTTATTATTTTGAAATACGTCCCATCAATACCTAATTTGTTGAGAAGCATGAAGGGTTGTTGAATTTTGTCAAAGGCCTTTTCTGCATCTATTGAGAAAATCATGTGGTTTTTGTCTTTGGCTCTGTTTATATGCTGGATTACATTTATTGATTTGTGTATATTGAACCAGCCTTGCATCCCAGGGATGAAGCCCACTTGATCATGGTGGATAAGCTTTTTGATGTGCTGCTGGATTCGTTTTGCCAGTATTTTATTGAGGATTTTTGCATCGATGTTCATCAAGGATATTGGTCTAAAATTCTCTTTTTTGGTTGTGTCTCTGCCTGGCTTTGGTATCAGAATGATGCTGGCCTCATAAAATGAGTTAGGGAGGATTCCCTCTTTTTCTAT
Organism: Pan troglodytes; assembly: GCF_028858775.2. NCBI lineage: Eukaryota > Metazoa > Chordata > Mammalia > Primates > Hominidae > Pan > Pan troglodytes. Next base: position 162,303,316 of record NC_072401.2, on the reverse strand, counting down.
TGACTGGAATAGTTTCAGAAGGAATTGTACCAGTTCCTCCTTGTACCTCTGGTAGAATTCGGCTGTGAATCCATCTGGTCCTGGACTCTTTTTTGGTTGGTAAACTATTGATTATCGCCACAATTTCAGATCCTGTTATTGGTCTATTCAGAGATTCAACTTCTTCCTGGTTTAGTCTTGGGAGAGTGTATGTGTCAAGGAATTTATCAATTTCTTCTGGATTTTCTAGTTTATTTGTGTAGAGGTGTTTGTAGTATTCTCTGATGGTAATTTGTATTTCTGTGGGATTGGTGGTGATATCCCCATTATCATTTTTTATTGTGTCTATTTGATTCTTCTTTCTTGTTTTCTGTATTAGTCTTGCTAGCGGTCTATCAATTTTGTTGATCCTTTCAAAAAACCAGCTCCTGGATTCATTAATTTTTTGAAGGGTTTTTTGTGTCTCTATTTCCTTCAGTTCTGCTCTGATTTTAGTTATTTCTTGCCTTCTGCTAGCTTTTGAATGTGTTTGCTCTTGCTTTTCTAGTTCTTTTAATTGTGATGTTAGGGTGTCAATTTTGAATCTTTCCTGCTTTCTCTTGTGGGCATTTAGTGCTATAAATTTCCCTCTACACACTGCTTTGAATGTGTCCCAGAGATTCTGGTATGTTGTGTCTTTGTTCTCATTGGTTTCAAAGAACATCTTTATTTCTGCCTTCATTTCGTTATGTACCCAGTAGTCATTCAGGAGCAGGTTGTTCAGTTTCCATGTAGTTGAGCGGTTTTGAGTGAGATTCTTAATCCTGAGTTCTAGTTTGATTGCACTGTGGTCTGAGAGATAGTTTGTTATAATTTCTGTTCTTTTACATTTGCTGAGGAGAGCTTTACTTCCAAGTATATGGTCAATTTTGGAATAGGTGTGATGTGGTGCTGAAAAAAATGTATATTCTGTTGATTTGGGGTGGAGAGTTCTGTAGATGTCTATTAGGTCCACTTGGTGCAGAGCTGAGTTCAATTGCTGGGTATCCTTGTTGACTTTCTATCTCATTGAACTGTCTAATGTTGACAGTGGGGTGTTAAAGTCTCCCATTATTAATGTGTGGGAGTCTAAGTCTCTGTGTAGGTCACTCAGGACTTGCTTTATGAATCTGGGTGCTCCTGTATTGGGTGCATATATATTTAGGATAGTTAGCTCTTCTTGTTGAATTGATCCCTTTACCATTATGTAATGGCCTTGTCTCTTTTGATCTTTGTTGGTTTAAAGTCTGTTTTATCAGAGACTACGATTGCAACTCCTGCCTCTTTTTGTTTTCCATTTGCTTGGTAGATCTTCCTCCATCCTTTTATTTTGAGCCTATGTGTGTCTCTGCACGTGAGATGGGTTTCCTGAATACAGCACACTGATGGGTCTTGACTCTTTATCCAATTTGCCAGTCTGTGTCTTTTAATTGGAGCATTTAGTCCATTTACATTTAAAGTTAATATTGTTATGTGTGAATTTGATCCTGTCATTATGATGTTAGCTGGTTATTTTGCTCGTTAGTTGATGCAGGTTTTTCCTAGTCTCGATGGTCTTTACATGCATGATTTTGCAGCGGCTGGTACTGGTTGTTCCTTTCCATGTTTAGCGCTTCCTTCAGGAGCTCTTTTAGGGCAGGCCTGGTGGTGACAAAATCTCTCAGCATTTGCTTGTCTGTAAAGTATTTTATTTCTCCTTCACTTATGAAGCTTAGTTTTGCTGGATATGAAATTCTGGGTTGAACATTCTTTTCTTTAAGAATGTTGAATATTGGCCCCCACTCTCTTCTGGCTTGTAGGGTTTCTGCCGAGAGATCCGCTGTTAGTCTGATGGGCTTCCCTTTGAGGGTAACCCGACCTTTCTCTCTGGCTGCCCTTAACATTTTTTCCTTCATTTCAACTTTGGTGAATCTGACAATTATGTCTTGGAGTTGCTCTTCTCGAGGAGTATCTTTGTGGTGTTCTCTGTATTTCCTGAATCTGAACGTTGGCCTGCCTTGCTAGATTGGGGAAGTTCTCCTGGATAATATCCTGCAGAGTGTTTTCCAACTTGGTTCCATTCTCCCCATCACTTTCAGGTACACCAATCAGACGTAGATTGGGTCTTTTCACATAGTCCCATATTTCTTGGAGGCTTTGCTCATTTCTTTTTATTCTTTTTTCTCTAAACTTCCCTTCTCACTTCATTTCATTCATTTCATCTTCCATTGCTGATATCCTTTCTTCCAGTTGATCGCATGGGCTCCTGAGGCTTCTGCATTCCTCACGTAGTTCTCAAGCCTTGGTTTTCAGCTCCATCAGCTCCTTTAAGCCCTTCTCTGTATTGGTTATTCTAGTTATACATTCTTCTAAATTTTTTTCAAAGTTTTCAACTTCTTTGCCTTTGGTTTGAATGTCCTCCCGTAGCTCAGAGTAATTTGATCATCTGAAGCCTTCTTCTCTCAGCTCGTCAAAGTCATTCTCCATCCAGCTTTGTTCCGTTGCTGGTGAGGAACTGCGTTCCTTTGGAGGAGGACAGGCGCTCTGCATTTTAGAGTTTCCAGTTTTTCTGTTCTGTTTTTTCCCCATCTTTGTGGTTTTATCTACTTTTGGTCTTTGATGATGATGATGTACAGATGTGTTTTTGGTGTAGATGTCCTTTCTGTTTGTTAGTTTTCCTTCTAACAGACAGGACCCTCAGCTGCAGGTCTGTTGGAATACCCTGCCATGTGAGGTGTCAGTGTGCCCCTGCTGGGGGGTGCCTCCCAGTTAGGCTGCTCGGGGGTCAGGGGTCAGGGACCCACTTGAGGAGGCAGTCTGCCCGTTCTCAGATCTCCAGCTGCGTGCTGGGAGAATCACTGCTCTCTTCAAAGCTGTCAGACAGGGACATTTAAGTCTGCAGAGGTTACTACTGCTGTCTTTTTGTTTGTCTGTGCCCTGCCCCCAGAGGTGGAGCCTACAGAGGCAGGCAGGCCTCCTTGAGCTGTGGTAGGCTCCACCCAGTTCGCCTTCCCGGCTGCTTTGTTTACCTAAGCAATCCTGGGCAATGGTGGGCGCACCTCCCCCAGCCTAGCTGCCGCCTTGCAGTTTGATCTCAGACTGCTGTGCTAGCAATCAGTGAGTCTCCGTGGGCGTAGGACCCTCCGAGCCAGGTGTGGGATAGAATCTCGTGGTGCGCCGTTTTTTAAGCCGGTCGGAAAAGCGCAATATTCGGGTGGGAGTGACCCGATTTTCCAGGTGCGTCCGTCACCCCTTTCTTTGACTCAGAAAGGGAACTCCCTGACCCCTTGCGCTTCCCAAGTGAGGCAATGCCTCGCCCTGCTTCGGCTCGCACACGGTGTGCGCACCCACTGACCTGCGCCCACTGTCTGGCACTCCCTAGTGAGATGAACCCGGTACCTCAGATGGAAATGCAGAAATCACCCGTCTTCTGCGTCGCTCACGCTGGGAGCTGTAGACCGGAGCTGTTCCTATTAGGCCATCTTGGCTCCTCCCGACAGATTTCAGGTGATGCATTTTCATATCAAATGGCTTATCCATGAAAGAATGTTCACGGACGAATTCTATTAGGAAACCCTGGAGGCTTCTGCCCCTACCTACATTGGGGCAGTAACATTGATCTTTGGTTAGACACTAAATCTCTTTTACCTAGTTTACCACCATAAAAATAAGACTACTAGTTGCAATTGTTTGAGGCAATAAAAAGATTTAAAATAGTTGTGCCTCCTTTGACTTCCTCAGTTTTAACTGAAGACACAAGTACTACCCTTGCAACAGAAGATAGACTAACATGATTGTACATACCCACAACTCAGACTGGAAAATTTTCTCCTTCACTCACTCACAAGGGACAAGCAGAAGTTTCAAGACAGATTCAGATGATGAAAGCAATACTCTTGGCTGGGCACGGTGGCTCATGCCTGTAATCCCAGCACTTTAGGCGGCCAAGGTAGGCAGACCACCTGAGGTCAGGAGTTCGAGACCAGCCTGACCAACATGGTGAAACCTTGTCCCTATTAAAAATACAAAAATTAGCCAGGTGCGGTGGCGCGTCCCTGTAATCCCAGCTACTTGGGAGCCTGAGGCAGGAGAATCACTCAAACCTGGTGGGTGGAGATTACAGTGAGCCGATATCATGCCATTGCACTCCAGCATAGGTGACAGAGCAAAACTCTACCAAAAAAAAAAAAAAAAAAAAAAAAAAGCTCTTATTGACAATAAGACTTTTTTTCTTTCTTTTTTGAGTCTCATTTGTAGAAACCTAATTGCATCCAATCATGTTTCCACGCCTTTACCACTGAATTTAAGCCTTAGGTCTCCAGCATAGATGACCCTTTTTTAAAAAAAAAAATCAATTTAACTGATAAAATTTGGGTTATCATGTATGAACGCTCAACCTTTTATCACCAAACCTTTGTAAACCATTAATTCTCCTTTCTGTGACAGAAATCTTGGACTTCTTTCTCTTTTTGTTGTATACAAAATGTTTTCAAAAGTGAGGCATATATTTGCTGTCTTTGCTTTTAGTCCTCAGTCCAATCTAACTTCTATTGGATCTGCTTATCATGGAAGTCACCTGTGACCTCTCTAATTCTAAATCATTATACCTTTATTTATCAAACACTTCCATGGTTTTATTAAGTACAGGTTACTGTTCCAAGAGCTTTATAAATATTACTTAGTAATAAACATGTAGAAAGAAAGTGAGGTTTGTGTATCACTCGCAAACATTTTTAGTTTGTGTCTAAAATCCGCTGCTGCATTTGGCATCGTTGTATACTACATCTTTGTAAAACTTCTCCTCTCTTGATTGCCATGATGAAATTCTCTCTAGGATTCTGTTTACTCAGCCTTCCTCCTCTTTCTTGGGCTTCTTTTCAAACCTTGATAACTTATTTTTCTACTCTTTTTTTCTTTACATGCTTTACATTAGGTGATTCAAACACAGTGAAGGCTGCAATGCATCTCAACTCTCATTTCCTTTTCATGCCTTCAATTTCACATTTTTCTTTGCTTACTGAATATCTCCATTAGTTCACCATCCCCCAAAGCTAAGACTTTTAAAAAGAAAGAGTACTACAAAACAGATCTCCCTCAAACTTCCCCATTTGCAGTAAATGTGTCACCACTAATCTCATTGCAAAAGACAGAATAGGCATCTCCCGAATTAGTCCACGGATATTTTGGTTCTGTATCTTTAATATCTTTAAAACTTGGACCAAACTTTTCAGCAGTGTATACCATATAGCTGTTTGTTCATTTGCCCCAGTCATTTTGAGAGAAAAATTAATAAAAGATAAATATTTACTTGGTGTAATTTACAGAACTTGAATGTTTTTCCAAAGCTATTTTTAATGTTTGAAAACTGTACATTACTCTATTCCATATAGATTTAGAGCCTATTCAATAAATAACAGTGTTTTATCAATAAATCATACTGTTTCTGTATTAAATAGTTAAAGGCTTATAATCACAGGAACAAATAGGAAGACTAAAGCTCAAGCTAAAATGAGAATCTATTCATATTGTACAATGGTCATTTTAATTATATCTCCATTTAATGAAATATTTAATCTAAAATACAAATGATTTTTATATCATTATGCAGCATTTTACAATGTAGATAATAAAAACAGCTATTAAATTTAAAACAATATTAAGCTAAATAATTTAGAAAGTTGAAAATGCTTTTAGGGTCATCATCACAAAAATCATTAAACACATTCTCCAAAAGAGATATAAGTAGAATGTGTATCATGACCATGTTCTGATTGACTTAAAACAGGAACACTGTTTTTTACCAGAAATCAGTTTCTTGATCAGGTGAATTAGATACAGAAATGTTCTTACAAAAAATGTGTTTGTTGTCTACATAATATAAAGAACCATACAGGAAGTCTTTGTAATATCTCCTCAAAGAACATTATGGATTTTTTTAATGACTAAAAACATAAAAAGCCAGATTTTATAAAACATGGACACAACTAGGGGTGAAGTGAAATGGAGTAGGTTTCTTTAAAAAACAAACATTTTATTTTATTATTATAAACATATTACTTTATCATACTTAAATTTTTAAACTTTGTAAAAGAGCATAAGGAAAATATTAAAAGGTTCCCCCCACATCTATTGTCATTATTAATTCATAGAGGAAATCAGTTTCTGGATTTAATATTTATGTTTAAATTTGTAATCATTAACTTGATTAACTTATTATTTGAACACATTTAGGATTATACTAAACACTCTGTTCTACAATAAAAGTATGAATGATAAAAGTCTTCTCTATCTGCATATAAATTGCCCTTCATATTTTTAGGGTTATATGTTATTTCATCTCATGGTTATCCCATATTTTATTTAACAATCTTGTATTGATAGATATTTATTCCATTTCAGTTATATTTTCATTCTATTGCCATGAATCCTGCAAAGAATTTACATATGTATACTTTCTATCATTTGTTATAAACCTATAACATGCATTCTGAGGAAGTATAAATTAACCCACTCATATAGTTCTTCTCCAATAATTTCCTACATTTAATTTTTTTTTTTTTAAGATGGAATCTCGTTCTGTCATCAGGCTGGAGTGCAGTGGCACGATCTCGGCCCACTGCAACCTCCACCTCCCGGTTTTGAACCATTCTCCCCTCCCGAGTAGCTGGGACTACAGGCGTGTGCCACCACGCCCAGCTAATTTTTGTATTTTTAGTAGAGACGAGATTTCACTATGTTGGCCAGGATGGTCTCCATCTCTTGACCTTGTGATCCACCTGCCATGGCCTCCTAGCATGCTGGGATTACAGGTATGAGCCACCACGCCTGGCCCCTATATTTAATTTTATCCATTCAAATTATTTCTAGGCTTCTAAATTAGTGAGAGATCCTCATAAGTTAATTTATGACAAATACAAAGGATTTCCTATAAGAAATAGTTGTATTTAATACTTGTTCTACTTGTCAACATTTTTTATTATTCTGGGAAATAAAGTGCAGTACATATTATTCTCAGGCTCACATGCAAATAATTTGGTGTTAATCCAAGTCTGAATTAATATAAAACAAAACATCTGTTTTCTTTTAATATAAGCTGAATTTATTCCAGAAGTCTTTCTCATTTAATCACCTGAGAGAATATGTTAAGGATCTTTATTAAAAATATAGCTATATTTTCTGGCACAACTGTATATAGTTCAAGTGTGATGGATGGTGCACCCCTTTTGTGATGTTGTTTTAATGCTGGAGTTTATGTTTTTGAAAAACAATGTAGTGACAAAGTTTATAGAAGGGTATATGGAAGTGCCTTTTCCATTTTTTTTCCTTTCTGACCGGACCTGGTTCTTTAAGACTACATGAATGACAATTAGAAATCTTCAAATGAATTAAGTTTATATTCATATGCCAACCTAAAAAGTGGTAGAAAAACAAAGCTAAGGTGACACCATCCCTTCTCATCCCTTCTTTTTCATATCAATTAAGGAACAACATGGAGTTTTCTTTTTCTGTGCCAATCATTTATCCCTGTCCTTTCTGTGCTTATCCGCATTCTTTTACACGGCTAAATTCTGATGAGGATGCAATGTCCACTCAAATCTGTTCAGCCTTCAGGTAATTACTTTGTGTACTTAAACTCTCATTCTGTTGAATAAGATAAATAAAATGCCAGGATGCACAGTGGCCATTTGAGCAGCAACCAGAGGTAATTGTCAGTCTTAACCTTTGCCAACCCAATTGATGTTGTTTGATAATGTAGTTGTCAAGGACATTTCTCCAGTGGCATTCTGGCCGGGATAGGCATTGTGTTTTTAAGGATATAAGTTCTGACATTACAATACCTTTTTTATAATTAATTCTGAATTATACAGATTCCCAGTTGGAGAGTTCTGAATAGCAAATAAGACACGATAGATAATAAACGCTTTAGATCAGATAGAAATTACTAAAGTAGTAGTGATATCAAAGAGCAATTTAATGTAAGTGTGCTGTAAGAAAATAATTAAAAGTAGCTGTAAATTAAATGTTAAGAAAATAGGTGGCCAAGTTGAAAGAATGAGATTACAGAAAGAATTAATTACTTATTTTGATTAACCGATAAGCTCGGTAGGCACACACACACAGAGCCTCACCTATACACATGGTTTTCTTTTTCTTTTTCCTCTGCTAGTAAGGCAATGCAGAAAATAAGTTGTTTTCAACTGCTTTTCTGTAAAGTAAAATGTGGAGATGTTCTAGACCACTTTCTAAAAACAAAAATTAAACGCGACTGTGGATTCACCTAATGCTGCCTTCCTTCTATATTGTGTAATTCAAAGCCCAGGCTGTTAATCAACCTTGTGCCATAATGAGATCAGTTTCCTACATCTTGCAAAGAGAACATCAATACTGCACACTCCCATGCTGTTTAATGTGTCTGCTGCTTTCACTGGTCACCCACTGAAATTGGGCTTATAATAAAACCCACTATATTTATAAAGTAATGTACATTTACATGTATATCTCATTTAATTGATAATCTGGCAATCTCTAAAATAATTTATGTTAAAAATGAAGATATTGAGCATGTAAGTCAGATGTTCCTGGGATTATATTTGTAAGTCTCAGGACCAGACATAAACTAGGGATTCTCTCTTCACAGATGATAACTTTGCCCCTGCCACAGGACCTGCACACATGTGTAGCCAGCACTCTAGCGTGCAATCCTTTCAACAATTGAAAAATAATACATAAATGATCTGATGTTGGTACTATTGATCTTAGCGTAAATATGCTACCAGGATCTTCTTCCTTTTCTACCCCTCCCAGGGCTATGCTCTCACTCTGTAACTGGAGACTATGTAAATAAATTGGCTAGGTTTCAAAGTTTGACACGGGTAAACTATAGATGATTTTCTAATAATGTATCATCCAGAACCACCTCTCTGAAGAACCTTTTAATATTCGTATGGTGACCCTGTCTTTGTAGAAAGTCAAGTAAAATTAAAAATTACAAAAGAGCAAGTCTTGATTCAGTTTTCATAATAGTGCCCTTGAGAAAGTTATGCTGCTTCTTTCACTTTCTAAAAATGCAGAAGAAATCATACTATTTCAGTTAAGTTCTCCCCATTGGATTCCCATTTTGACTTCCTATTTTATCAATGGAAACATTATTCTCCCATTTTACTCGTCTGAAGAACTTAATAATCTTGAACCTTTAATATCTCATTCTCCTACACAACATGGTAAGAGACCATGACTCTCCATCATCTACCTGAAAAAATCCAAATACTTAGTCTGTTACTACTTTTGTGATCCTGGACAAGTCAAACTCTGGGATTCAACATCATCCATTATAAGTTGGGGATAATAAAAGTGCCCATCTCATATGGCTCTTGTAAATATAAAATTCATAATTATTTCTCATATATACAGCCTTTCAAAGAGTGTCTGGTATATATTAAGCAGCACATAAGATTTAGCAATCTTAGCTAAGAGCATAAAACCCTCTGCAAACTGCGTTTCTAAATTCTACCCATTTCCAGCCACTGCATTCACTGTTTCCCAATTGCCAAACTGGTATTGTCAATATTTTCTAAATGATGTCATCACAAATTTGTTGCCACATTTTTCCCTAAAACTATGTCCTCTATTTATGATGTGCTTTTCTATACTTTGGCATGATGGAAATTTTAGGTCCTAGTCGTCAGACACTTACAACACAGTTCACATTTTTTACCTTTTCAAAAGTATTTTTTGACCTTTTATTACAGGGTTACAGGATAATCACTCCAGATATGAATTTATAGGACTCATCATGTAACTTATACAGTTTTTATAAATATTGTATAAATACATCAGGGTAAAATGATATGAAGAGCTTGGTCCAGTGGCTGGTAAACAGTAAGAATTCAATAAATGTCAAATATCATATATAAATAATATATAAATATGATGTATAGTAGTATTATTTTTAAATTATTTACATCACCCCCTTGGCTACAATGTATTGTTTTCTGACAAATTCTCTTTTTCTGCATTGCCTTTTAAAAATATATGAATACATATCTTTTATACCCATGTTTATGTTGTTTTCCCAATTCAACAACTGTACATTATTTTTATTAAATATTATTGAATCTTCATAATTCAGCAAATAGATGCCAAATTATGATAAAATGCCAAAATGGCACCTCTCCCCTCAGAATTCACTTTAAAATATCGTATAATTTATGTCCTAAATATAATAACATGTAGTTTCAAAATGAATATTAAAGCCACAGAATTTTGTAAGAGATGCTTTTTCAGAGAAAATGAACAGCCTTTGGATCCCTAAGACAAAAATGAAAGAATTATCATTCAAAGCATATCAGCCATGTGTTCATTATACCCTGTCAATGACTTGCAACAACGATGTGATTAGGGTGGCAGTGGCTGGAATGTGACCAGGCTTATTCTGGTGGCATTGGAACCATCAATTCTTGGGTAATGGTATGCTTGGCCTCGGTCCTCTTTGCAATCAGATCAGTTGGATGAAACAGAACATCGAGGCTGAGTTTTAAATGATCAATAAAAGATTCAGAGGGAAAAATATTAAAGGAGGACATGACTACCTGAATGTAAGTGTGTGTGGGATGTGAGAAGCATGCCTGTGTATGCTGCTTCTCCAACTCATAGATTTGAATAGACATATACGAGATCCTCACATAACCTTTTTTAAATATCAAACATATGGGAATCCCAAAATTGGTAAAATCTCTCTAACTTTTTTTATCCTTGATTTTAAAAAGTTTCATAGAAGAAACTTTAGATGAAAGATTATATTTTTGAAGGCTTTTCACTCCCATAAATACTGGCCAATGGCCCTGGGCCCAGCTCTCATCGAAATGCGTGACCACTCGTTGGCCATGTACCTCCCTTTATTCAACAGTTTTAATTACAAAAACCATTAAGAGAGAGCTGGGTTATACTGCAACCAACAAATACATCCATGCATTTTTTTTTTTTACTATTTATTTTTAATGCATAAGGACGACATTTGTTAAGTTTTAATATTTGAACTCCCTCTCAGAGTAAAAATATTAAGTCAGCATTGGTTTGTTATGATTCATTTCTGTCATTTTCTTTCTTCGGATTACTGGTAAATATCCAGTAACTTTATCTTTCATAGTACCTCTTTCCACATGTAAAGGGAAGATACATATTCTTAGCTATTAAAAAATAATAGCCTTAATATGCATTTGTTTTCTAGTCACTCTGTCTGGAATACACATGAAATAATTTATGTTACATGTAAACTATAAATGGGTCTGTAAAATTTAATTTTTTTATATTTTTCAGAATCAGTGGTGATATAATAAAAATATTAGCAACAAAGAATGCTGTAAAGAAATGTCAGGTGTGTGTTAAGAACACTTACTTATGCTGTGTAAAATATAGCTTAAATCCTCTATCAAAGTTAGAGATAAAAGAAGAGAAAGAGACAGGAAGAAAGCCCTCATGAATGAAATTAAAGATAAGGCAAATACAATTACCTCTAGGTTATTCGAAGTGATAAAAGTGGAGGCATAAATACATTTTAAGAGTAAATAATAAAAAAACTTTTCTAATCATTTTTATTTGTATTCAAAATACATACAAGGATTTTTTTTACATACGTACATTTACAATTATATTTTGCCCAGCCATATTAAATTGATATATGAATTGCTTATAGTAACCTATAATTATTTTGGTTAATAAAAAATTTAATATAAAATATGGTTCATATTAAACTATCTATAGCCAACTCAGCTTTGACTGCACTGTTCAAAGTTCAGAAGAAAGTAAAAGTTTTGAAGTACATGGGAAAATACAATATTTTATGAAGTACATAGGGCAACAATAAGGCATTCTATATATTTGAAGTTAAAGTCGTCTAAGTATTTAATTTGAGGAAATGAAAAGAATGAGTTTAGTATCTCTAGAAGTGGCTGAGTGCGGTAGCTCATGCCTGTAATCCCAGCACTTTGGGAGGCCAAGGCAGGTGATCACTTGAGGTCAGGAGTTCAAGACCACCCTGGCCAACATGGTGAGACCCCCGTCTCTGCTAAAAATACAAAAAATTAGCCGGATTTGGTGGCCTGTGCCTGTAATCCCAGCTACTTGGGAGGCTGAGGTGGCAGAATTGCTTGGTGGAGGTGGAGGTCGCAGTGAGCCAAGATAGCGCCGCTGCACTCCAGCCTGGGCAACAGAGTGAGACTCCATCTCAAAAATAATAATAGTAATCTCCAGAAGTAATATTTTCCATTAAATTATATATTAATGTCAGAAACGGAGCAGGTCAAAACTCCCATGCTGATCAGTAGTGAGATCATTCCTGTGAATAGCCAATGCACTCCAGCCTGGGCAACATAGAGAGACTCTGTCTCAAAAAAAAAAAAAACAAATTATATATTAATGTGTATCTGAGTGAACCTACTATTCCTTTAAGTGGCCAGGGTTTACCCCTTAGTAAGTGTAAGTCAGCATGAAGCCTGAAAAAAGGAGACCTAAATTCATCACTAAGTTTCCAACACTGTCCAAGAGCAAATTTGGTACTCTTAATTGCTGTATTCTAAACCACAATGGGTCATTAAAAGATTACGGCATTAGATTTTGTGATCATCTACTAAACTTCACTTTCTCTGAATGCATATCACTGAAGACCAAGTTAGAATAAAATTTGGCCTCTCTATATTGAGAGATTGCAAAAACCATCATCAATCTTGGGCATAGAATGCACCCTTAAAACAAGGTATTGTCATATTTTACTGGAATTGGTTGTTTATGAGGGTATCTCCCTGCTAAACTCTTAAGTGTTTGAAGTGGAGACTATTTCATTGTTCTCTCTGTATCCTCTCAAACTAGTAGGGGCCATGGTAACGAGGATCACTTCCTATGTGCTTGTTGAATTAATCCCTTAATTTCTTGTTTCGTTTTCAGAATTAAAATATTTCATTTGTTGCATGAACCACAACATTCTTATTCTGTATAAATCAATCAAGTCCCAAGTGTAATTTTTTTACATCATCAGAATTATATATCCAAGGCTTAAGATCTCCATATGATTTTCTATAATATGTCACCTTTTACTTTACCTCACCTTCTTTTTTAATTAAGAGTATATTTAATCACAATCTACTCACAGAAAGTGCTCGCCTAACAGTTATTTAATGTTGAAGCTTGTATATTCTTAAAACTGGAACTTGGAATGGGTACAGTATGAGCAGATGTTTATTAAAGTTCCAGAATAGGATAGACACTTAAAGATATTGAGTGATTCAGTGCACTGGTTCTGCAAGCTGCTGTCAGAAAAGCTAAAAGGCTCTATGGCCTTTCTGTGTATTGCTGTTTCCAGCAATAAAATTTGCATTTTAATCTGCAGGGATGTTCATATCTTTCCACCAGCTAGTATCAGCATCCTGTCCAGAATCATCAAACTAGAAGCATGATGGCCTTGACAAATATTTTCATTTCACTTAACAAATATTTCTTCCATTACTGAAAAGTTAACGCCTCCATAAGCAGAACTTATATTACTTTGGAGGGGTCTAAAACTTCATTTAAACAAACAAACAAAAGTGATTTCACAAGGAATTATATTGCCATGACAAATCAACAGTCTGAATAAGGGAATAGTCATAGGAGTTTCTGTAGCATCTGGAGTGCATAGAATTCAAAGTGCTCAAAGGGGAAAACATTGCCCTTAGTTATGCTTGCTCACTTTAGTGGAAATTACACATGCATATCAGAGTAGAAGCAGTTCCTGTTCAACTTACTGAAAATTCTAATTAGAGAGATCCATACAGTGCTCATCCAATTATACTTACAGACTGGCTGAAACCACTTATATAAGCAGGAATATAAATTAACACGGGTTGCCCAAAAATATATACAAAAATATATCACAGGATTAAATTTAGAAGAAAGACCGGCTATTAAATCACTAATACTTTCAGTTTCTAGAGGACTATTTTTAAAAGAGATAAAAAGAAGAACAAATTAGGTTCTCTTCTTTACTTTCTCAAGCCAGTTAATGAATGCTTTCCCAACAGTATTCCCAAAGATGCTTGGCGAAACATCCCCAAGGAAACTCTTCTAAATCCTAAAACTTTTTACCATTTGTTGAAGGTATCATTTTACTTTCTAATAGAGAAAAAAAGAAGGACGAATTGCACAAAATGTGTGCAAAACTTGAAACTTACAGTGCAGTGTAGTATTACATGAATAAAATATGATCCCATTAGTTCTCTTATCACAGGCCTTGTTGTTTCTTTTTCTGCAGTTCTGAAATTCTTCATCTATTTCTGACTTTCCCTCCTCTCATTCTGTGATAGTACATGCTTATAATCCTAGACTGTAGCAGAGAAGGAATATCACTATTTCAGAGCCCAAATCTGAAGATAGTACAGGGGTAATTGGTTATTAATATTTTTGGCTATGCCTATAATTATCTCCATAATAGTTATCCGTAAAGTTAGTACTTGTGTTAGTTAGTTGGAAAGCAAAACAAGATGAGTGTTTGCCATTCTGGCTTTGGCTGCATTTGGGGACCTTGCAGCTCCAAACCATTGACAGAAGGCAACACCCTTATGCTATCCCAGGTAGCCTCACTTCGCACTGCTTGCTTGATAGTACCTAGTCAGGCTGGTAAAATGGAAGCAAAGGCTAATGATTCGCCCCGTTATGATTTATGTAAATGCTCCATTTTCTGCACTTTAATTTCTTGTATGCTTTTATAAATCAACTGATGAGATATATTTATTTCTATGCTATATGAAATAAAGCCCTTGAAGCTAGAATCATACATTTATTCACTGTTGTTTACCTTACAAAACTTAACTCATAGCCTACATAGGCAGGAAATGCTCACTGAATTTTCACTAAGTTAAAGAAAACATAAGTTACTTGAAGTTACTACTTACATATGACTAGAAATATTTATGTTTTACATTGCACATACTTTCCTCTATTAAATTTTATGGGGATTGACAATTCATGAAGGTCTTGGGATCAAGACAGGAATAGCATTTTGGTACGCTTTCTATAGAAAAATAATATTCAAACCCTATCATTTTAATGTGGAACTAATTACCCAGAAGACAACACATTGTATTCAAGGAGTGTCTATATTTGTTTCCATTAACAGTTCTCCAGCACTTTAAGATATGAGTATTATAAGTCATATTTTGCATAGTCTTGCAAGGAATCATCTGTCTATAGGATTTGTAGTGGCTGCTATTTCATAGAATGTTGCCCATTGATTAATAATCAGTTAGGAACCTTACTTGGACCTTATTTTTCTATTAAGTAATGCTGTCTCTCATGGTTTTCTTTGACTCATATTTTCTCAAAGCCTCACTTAAAATATAAATCCTCATTATTAAAAATACTGCCAGGTTGTGACTTTCACCATCAATTTTTGTAAACAAGCCAGAGCTTGGCTGTCTTGTTGACATAAGGGTTTCATTTGTTTTAATATCTCATACTTGTGATCACACTGCCTCATCTTTTCACACAGACAACTCTTGAATGCGCCAACGTTATCACTTCTCTACCTTTGCTGTCAATGTGTTCTTTAGTTTGGTGTTACTTGTTTACATATACTTTTATAAATGAGTACTGCTTCAGCAACATCAAACTATCTTCTGGGATACATTGTTACTGTATTTAAATAAGATCAATGACAGAAATGGAGATACATGAATTTTGGTACTTGAAATAAAGCCATTCCCCAATACTAAATTTATTGTTATTATATGGGTAATATAAAAAGTTGCTATTTAGTGTCAAATACATACAGCATAAGTATATACGTACTTAATATTCCTCACATTCTTCTTAGGGGGATTTCCACCTGTCAGATTGTCACATCAAAATGCTTCATCCTTCCTTTCATGTGAAGTCACACTGAATTCCTGACCAATATCTCCTCAACCAACCTGTCAGTTGTGGTCTTGACTGCAGGTCCACTCTGCTCTTCCTTTTCTGTTCCAGCTCCTGTTTTTGTTTTGTTTTGTTATATCATGAAGATGTTTCTCTGGCCCTTGTGAAGAGAATACTTTTTCCATGGTTTTAAATAATACAGTAATTCCTTGATACTGCTATAGCTTCACTTCTGTGGGGTCCTAGAGAGTAATGAGTTCCACGCACAACTGGAGAGAAAAGGATTCTTCATAATTCCGCGAAGGCCTCGTTATTTAGCCCAGATTGTTGCAAAAAGTAACTGCCTGCTAATTCTTTATTAGCATGGCCTCAGATCAAAATCAAGTGATTCTGTGGGGGAACAAAGGCCATCCCTTACTGTCCAGCTCTCCAACCTTCTTAAACACTTTCATGTCTTTTTTTTCCCCCAGAAATTATGTTTGCTACAGGAATTTCATAATTAATTAAATAATCCATACATAAAAATAAGGACATATGATTGTGATTATGAGGATGTGCCTACTTTGGCAAATGCTACACCATCTAAAACAGTGGACACTAGCTGCGTAATGTTATTGAACTTGAAATATGCCTTGTCCAGATAGAGGTGTGCTGCGTGAAATAAATCGGAATTAGACGTCCTTGTACAAAAAAAAGTCATAAAATTTATAACATTATATATTGCTTACATTTTAAAGGCATATATGTTATATTGGGTTAAAGAAAATGTATTATTAATGTTTGTTAGTATCATCTGCTTTATTTTACGTTTTTTTCATATGGATACTAGAAAGCTTGAAACTGCATATTGAGCTCACGTATGTGGCTCACATTATTTTTTCTGTTGGACTATGCTGATATGGGGAATAATACCAAAGTAAAATTTATGGTTACACTATTTTTTGGTAATAGTAAAATTTTTCAATAATAGTGTTAATTTTCTAATAATTCAATGTAAAAGAGTGACTTAAAATATTCTAATTCTCCATATGGTATATCACATAATAGCACTTAATTCCTACATGTTATTCATTTAAAATTTGTTATAAGAATGTCATAACCCAATTATTTAATAATTTTTAGAATAAAATTATTCTCAAAATGGCTACCCTCATATTTGATATAGTCAAATATTAGTGTCTTGTTCTTCCAAGTTACTGAATTCCTATTGCAATCTATTGGTAACACAGATAATTAGCAAAATGTTTAGCCTCATTTGGGATATAAAATAAAATATATTTTTCAGCAGGACTTTTTATTCTATTTTAAATTGAATTGTTCTGTACAAATATTAAATTAAATCTACTAAGAATTTTCCAGATAAAACTATGTGTGATGTTCTTTCCTCTGACATGCACCTTGGCTTTCCTGATCACTTATGATAAATGTCTGTAGTGCTCTTCAAGTTCTACCATAAAATATACATTTCTAAATTTTAGTCTACAAGAAGCAAAAGAGGCACCACATTTGACAAAATTTATATGGCAAAATATAAATATGATAAATCTTTCTTTATTTGTTAAAAATTGTAGGCCGGGAGCAGTGGCTCACGCCTGTAATTCCAGCACTTTGGGAGGCCGAGGCAGGCGGATCACGAGGTCAGGAGATCGAGACCATACTGGCTAACACAGCGAAACCCCGTCTTTAGTAAAAATACAAAAAAAAAAAAATTAGCCGGGTGTGGTGGCGGGTGCCTGTAGTCCCAGCTACCTGGGAGGCTGAGGCAGGAGAATGGCGTGAACCCGGGAGGTGGAGCTTGCAGTGAGCCGAGATCGCGCCACTGCACTCCAGCCTGGACGACAGAGCGAGACTCCGTTTAAAAAAGAAAAAAAAAGAAAAAAAAAAGAAAAAAAATTGTAAAACATTTTTATAAGACATAAATAGGTGGATTGAGTATAACTGCTAAGGTTTAGTTAAATCCACTTGGAAGTGAAGTGGCCAATGGCTGAGGCTCCATTTAATTCAATTATCTTCTTTTACAGAGCATTAGCTGCTACATCTTGCAGAAATGCTTGTGATTGGTGAAACCTACCTTTCCTGCAAGGAGGTCATGATAATATGGTTTTCTGACTTTACCTTTGAGAAGATGAGATACATCATGTGAAAAATACAAAACATAAAGGTAAGTAGTCAAAAATGTTGTATGGCTACAAATAAGACGAATGGTCATTATGATAGGTATTTGAAAATTTATATTTTTTCCATAATTCCTTTCTCTATGACTGCTTCTCATTAGTAACTTCTTTACATTTCCGGTTGCAATGGATTCTTTCACTCTGGTTCCACTGGTATATAAGAGAAAACCTAAACCATTATCCATACGACAGTCTTGATATTCAAGAACAGTAAACAGTGTTGATTCTGTTAAATAACTCATTATTAACCAAAATTGAGGGCATTTCTTTACAAAACTCTACTCCTTATGGTAAAAATATATGTAAAATTGAAATTCATTGTGCATGTCATTTGTTTAACTTGGAATAATTTTTAGGATACATAAACCGAGTAATATCTTCAGTGGTACACATGCTTTCTTAAAAAATTATGAGAAGTATAAAAATATAAGAAAACAAGGATTCCTTTGAATGTGTCTGAATTATTTATTCAAAAGTGTCTTCATGAATTGTTTCTGCTGCCTGTTTATGGTTTCTTTCATGGTGTCAAAGCATTTTGAAAAGCTTTAACAGCATTATAGACAGACGGCAAGTGTAAGGGAAATGAAAGTTGGGTCTAAGATATATTATGAAACTCTAGCAGTAAGTTTCAGATTATTGCTTCCAATATATAAATTAAGTTTTCATAACAGTGGTAGCAACGGTAAACATAATTCCTATTTTTTACACATATATAGGAACAAATATGATACATTCTTTCATAAAACAGCTAACATTTTTTCATCTATATGACATCAATTTATAGAACTTTTTTAACATTGTATCTGTGAAAAGTATTACAAACGACTTACTGAAAGCACCGTCTTCTGTAATTTATGGTGGTGTTTAGTTATATAAATATTTCTTTTTATATACGTTGCCCTTGTTACTTCTCATAAATAAAATTTATAAATGTGTATTTTATTATAGAAATGATCACCAAATGATATTATTTAAATTTATCTTTAATACATTTAAAAATTGTTATGTTAAAAAGATATCATATTTACCATTCTGAGCAGGAATAAATGTTTTACTAAGTGATCTCAACCTGCCTATAGATGATTGTAATTAGAAATTCAATGACTTAGAGGAACAAAATGCTGAAACTGAATTATATCAAGCACATAGGAAATTAATTTGAGAATAATATTAATTCAGCATGTAATTAAATAATTGGACTCTGATACTCATTATAATTCTAGCAATTATTTTAAGGAATTTAGTGTAAAAAATGAATGTGTTTTGTGGGATGTCATGTGAGGAATATGAAAACTCTGAAAACTCTTCAGTCACGCTTGGGAATTGGATTAGCCAAGATATTAGAAAGAAAATTAACACCATTATTAAAAATAAGAATATTAATAAAAGAGACAGCTATACATTTTAGTTCAGTATTATTTTCGATATCAACACTATCAAATAGGAATATAATGTGAGCCATAAATGAGAACTACATATATAATATTAAATTTTCTGGCAGCTACATTAAAAAGAAAGTTAAAAGAAGAAAGTCATTAAAATGAATTACTTTTGATGACTTTATTTAATTCAATATATCTACATATTTTCATTTTAACAGGCAATCGATATATTAAATACATATATGGGATTTTCCTGCATACTGATTCTTTAATGCTGGGCTATAGTTTACATTTAAAGCACATCTCAATTTGAACTGGCTGTATTTCAAGTGTTCAGAAGCATCTTCTTGCCAGTGACTAATATATTGAACAGCAGAAGTTTATACTTTAGATATCTCAATGAATACAGTATCTAATGTTCAGCATATAAATGCTTTCATTTTAATCTACCCTACAAATTCACTCCAGATTTTGCCTTTGTAACCCAGCGGAGGCCTGAGAGATTAATCCTCAACAGAAGCAATCATGATAAAAATCTCAGGAGCACTTTCTTTCAGCTGGTCAATTGTTAACCAGTAGTAAGTAGATAATGCAAAGCACTGTGTTGGACACTAGGAGTAAAAGGGCCTTATTATTATCAGCTCAGATAGGACATAAATAAATATGTCTAATACACTGAAAAATGCTGCAGTGTTAAATATAGAATATGAAGTAAACACAAAAAAAGAATGAAGACTTGGATCAGATAATTCTTTATAAAGAAGCCCATATTTGAAATGGTTCTCCAAAGTTAAATATTTTAGTAGCCCTGATCTAAGTCATTTTCATCCAATCTTGGGCTACTAAGCATACATAGAAAAAGTAATATGTCATTAAATATAGTACCAATTTATTTAAAATGCAGTTTGCAATGTCAAAAAGATTCTCAATGATACAGGAAATCTATTCATGTTTCTGCAACCAGTACCCTATCGTCCACACCGTCTTTCAAATCTTCAAGTTTCTGAACATCCAGTTTATCTATCTATTCATTTTTCACTAAGAACAACAGTTCTTTCTTCTTTAGTGAGAAAATAGAGCTATGGCCAGGAGCTACTTCACACAAATCTACAGTATTTTTGTAACATAAACTCATCTATTTTATTTTTTCCCCTTTTACTGTTGAAAATATGTGCCTTTTCCTGTTCAAATCTCAAAATCTCAGTTCCCCAATTTTGCTGTTCTGGAAATTTTAGCTGCTCACCTATTCTAGGATCATGTTCTAACAACTGTACATTTTTTACTCAGTCTCTTTGTTCTGTCAATGTCTTCTCCCCTTTTCTATCTTGTCCTCATCTACATTTAAAAATATTCATATTTGTCACCTCTTAAAAACAAATGAATAAACACAAACAATAAAAAAATTGCCTTGGTTCCACACTCTTTCTGCATCCAACATTTTTAACAACTAATAATTTTAAAACTATTTTAATCTTCATAATTTTCAATTTTTCACTCTCCTGTTACACTACAATGTTCGCCATAGTCTCTTCTGCCTTGTTACTCGTTATATGATGTTCTTGCTAATGTCACAAATTACTTCTGTTTTTCTATACTCATGGAGACCATTCACTATCTTCATCATCCTTATTTCCAGAAGCCATATGTAACTTGTTATCTTTTCCCCAAATTGCTCATTCTCCTATATTCTCAAATTTACTTGAGAGAATCACAATTTAGCCAGTTGTTTGAAATCAGAAAACCTTTTGTACCCTTGACTTTTTGCTCTCCTTTTTGATCGACATTCATTACCCTTCATTTCTCATTATTAACTGCATGCTTTTCTTTCTGCCTCTGATATATCTACCATTGTTATTCAGCTCATTTATTTACAATGCCACTTTTCTGATTTAGGCCGACAGAATCAGATTAGGAACTTAAAAATAGCTGTAATGTGGAATATGCACTGGAGGCACCCAGCATTATAGGTAAGTTCAGTTTCTATTGAACAATCCAAGAGAGAGATGACAATGTAATTTCCACCTGGGAAATGGAAACTTTCTGGAAATGTGTTACATGGTTATTCTTAGCTGGAAGGTGACTGAGGACAAGGAGGCAGTAAAAATGGGTAAATCATCCCATAAAAAGTGTCTCCAACAGTTTGTGTGTGTGTGGCTGTGTGTTTGTGATTGTGTATAGTTGTATGTAAAAGAGTAGGGGCAGCATCAAGACATGAGGAATAAATGAGCAGAGGTCTGGAGGTCTACCTCACACAATTAAATGGTAATCTTGTTGTTATATCTTTTATATCTGTAATTACAATACCAACTTACAGACATTAAAAAATCTAGTCTTTCTATGTTTCATCCTCAAAGACTGAAAAAAATCTGGTGCCAAAATGATAGATAAATAGATAAGTAGATAGGTAGTTAGATATATGGATAGAGACAGACTGTCCATGTCTGTTTGTAAGGACTACTTCTGTCTACTTTTACCATCCTCTTTCTAATTGATTTTTTGACTATGTTCTCCTCTTTCATAAAGGCTCCAGAGCTTACACATGATCTACTACACCCTGCTCTTTGGTAACATTTTTCAAAATATAAAAATAATAATGATGATTAGACTACTGATTATAATGACTATAGTATAGTATCAGAGTTGTTAAATTCCTATGTTCCAGTATACATTGTAGGTTATACAGCATCCATAGTTTTCAGTGTAAGATTCCATTATTTCTATATATTAACAAATATATAAAATCTAAAAATGTATCATTTCAGAAGTACACATTAAAATTGTATATCAAGAAAGTGTGCATTATCTTATAATTTCAGAATTTTCAAAGGGAAAAAGATAATAAATTGTGTATTACAAGGATATCTTTTTTTCTAGCATAAAGACTTCCTTATGTGAAAAATTAACATGATGGTATCAAAAGTAACATAATGAATTCTATTTTGAAATATTTATCTCTGTATAATGACTCTGGAGAGCTCAGAAGTATCAAGCAAAGATAGTATTGTTTGAAGATGAAGGAATCAAAAAAATAATATTTGGAATTAGATTATAAGTAATTCATCATTACTCATGGAGTAGAGTTAAAAGAACACTTTTAGCAACTGGAAGAGTAGTAAAAAATATTATCCAGATTGGATTGTGACACAAATGACAAATTTACATCTAAGAATAACAATAAAATTACATACCATTTTACTTTAAATAGTATGGCTGAATAAATA